>NC_140165.1:44632540-44687447 GCF_963971535.1 Notolepis coatsorum
ATTGCTTTCCCCTTTTCAAACTTGGACCAAGCGCTATTCTCTCGTGCTGAGCAGCGGAGATACTGTAACAGCAGCGTGTGTAACTGATCTGATCCGTAGCGCACGTGTATCCCTTGCCTGGGTTCCTTGCGCCAGGCTCGAACGGATCCTCCGCGCGCAACAGCGTGTTGTCATGTCGCATGGATGTCCAGGATGCGGTGTCACTTGCGGTCAGATACTAGTAACGTTACCGCGATGCATAGAGGTTCTTCACATTGGCTGGGAGGGGGGGGGGGGGGGGGGGGGGGGGTGGGGGGTGTCAGCGCGGATGACAACGAATCATGCGGGACATGGTCTCAATTTGCATGACGCGTGAAAAGAGACAGAAATGCTGTGCAATCACACGCAATGCGTGACGTCTGGTCACCCTAGTCTTGACAAATGTAAGAAATAGAAACTAGTTTTAACCTCTTAAGCAAATAATGTGTTTGAAACAAGTAAAATAATATGCCAGTGCAATAATCAAATTTGGCTTGGCAAGATTTCTTAAAATAAGTAAAAATATATAGGGTTCTGTCTCCTGATTGTGTAAAGTGGGAACAGGATACCAGAACATTTATGTAATGTTTACTGCAAAGCGGAGGGACTGGGAGACCCATGTTACTGACACTCTATATCAGTGACGGCTGTCGAAATTTAGACCTACAGTATTTAATACTTTATCGGCTAAAAAACACCACTTACAGCACCTTATAGGCAGGGTCGCCGACTCGTTTTGAGTATAACAAGTCTTTCTCAGGGTTTTTCTTTGTGTGTATGTGTGTGAGGGTTGGTTCATTCCCCGCCACACGCTCCGCTCCTTTAAGGTACTGTGTTGATTGATGCATTCCCCGCCACACGCTCCGCTCCTTTAAGGTGTTGATTGGTGCATTCCCCGCCACACGCTTTTGGAGCAAGTATCAATTCCAGCGCGCACCTGTCATAGTTTTTGATTAGCGCCCCAGAGGCTTTTTATACTGGGACTTCCCTTCAATCAATGTCGGGTCGTTTTGGAATACAACTGCTTTTGCCTGCTTTTTCCCCGTTGCTGTGCCTCGTCTTCTTTCCCTCCAGGACTTTCTGTGGAGATCCGCTGATGAGAACCTTGTTCCCCGTTTGGAGCTGCGCCTCGCTTACCCGCTTTACGCGTTTGCGCTTGGGTGAGTTGGAACCAAACCCCTCTGGATTATTCTGTCTGTGTGTGTGACGAACACAGAAGATTATCATTTTTGCTTGCACTGGACTCAGTTGAAGTGTGTGTTTTGAAGAGACACTGAAGATATCATTTCTGTTTGCACTAAACTCAGCTAACTTGTGTGTTGTGGAGAACACTGAAGATTGTTACTGTTCATTGGTTCTGGACACAGCTAAGGGAGGAGGGAACCACACTGCCTCTGTGTTTCGTTGGACTGTTATTGATATCTCTCTCTCTCTCCGTTTTCCACCATGAGTTAAAGCTGGGAGTATCTGCAGAGCCGCTATAACGTCAAATACCGATTCCCCACTGCTATCACCAGGAAGATCTGCAGAGCCGCAGAGAACTCTGCCGATGGCAGTCTCCCTTGTTGTTTCAGAATTGTTACTTTACCCCTTTGTGACTCTGTAAATAAATACGCCCTAGTATTTGGCTAACTCTGAACTTCCTGTCTGTGCCGTGCGATTGAGGTCGGTTCAAACCCTAACAATGTGTGTGTGTTTGTGTGTGTCTGAGTGTGTGTGTTTGTCTAGTACTTCCGATAATGACTTTCCACTGTTTACACCTAGTGCTACTTGGTCACTGTGCACTGCTAAGATTTCTTCTAATATAAAACTACTGCTAATGATATAGACTTTATCGACTGTAACACATACAGTAGCTTTACTGTACTTGCTGGAATAAAATGAAAGAGAAGAAAGAAGTGTTGCTTGTCAACCTGATATCACGGCAAAGCGTGAAATACGCCAGCCAGCCCAATATAACACATATAACTCTGTATGATAGCATGTACAATAATGCTGTATATACAATATATATATATATATATATATATATATATATATATATATATATATATATATATATATATTGTTCTTGGTATCTAGGAACATCTATGGACCTCAGGGAATGTATTCCCAAAGTCAGAAATATTGTGTATGTTACTATGCTTGAGTAAATTGTGATGAAAGAGGACAATATAAATAAGAATTATCTTTGACGGTGAATAACACCATGCTAACATTGAGGTTGAAGGAATTTCGCTCACTGAGCTCATTCAGCACATTCTTGAGATCAAGTGTACAAAAAAAATCTAAGCAAATAAGGGAAAATGATTAAATAGAAGGATTTGTAGATACAGTACTGAATTATAATCCATTCGAATTATGGGACCCTAGGGCTTAACAGGTTAAGGGTTGCTTAATGGTTATGGTAACAATGTGGTTAAGGTTAGTGTCACGGTTTGGGGGAGACTGTCGTAAGAATGTGGAAACTGGAGATCGAGACTACATATAGCGTTGAGGGCCAAACACAATTTGTGAAGAACACCTATAAGGGCCCACGTCCACTCCTTTTTCTGAGCGCAAGCGTCTTTTTTCAATTGTTCCCAATGAGGAGTGAGCGTATGCGGCCGTCTAGAGGAAAATCACTTCTTTTTTCAGAGCTTTCCAGCTTTTTTGTGCGGCCACTCCCAGCGTTTAATGTTGAAAACTTTAGAAAAGTTTGTGAAAAGGCACTGGTGTTGTCACTATCGCTCCTTTTTAGACAACCAATCTTTAGGGTGGGGCTTGTGACTATTAACGAAAACGATATCTAGTCGTTATATTGTTACTGTTGAATATAGAGGATGTATGTATGGTTGTAACTGACTGTAATTGCTCTCTACTGCCCTCATGACTGCATGTATTTCTGTGTTCACTGGAGGGCGCTGTAGGCAGAGCGTCTACTGTCTACACCAGGTTGGGACTATATAAACCTTGGTTCCCTCCTACCGTTCCTTCTTCTCACTTCTGCCCCTCCCGGAGAGGAGATCATATGTGCTGCTGTATTATGAGACTACATGATAAATAAACCGCTGCCAGCAGAGCAAGGCCAAAGATAGAATACCATGCCTCTTGTATACATTATTGTCGCCCCATTGCCAAATCTGTTATGGGCCCAGATCTCGCAGGGGCGAAATAATAAAGGTAGTTAGCTTAGCTGACGTGTAGGCCAGAGCAGCACCGGGAGTACCGCGTGGCTAGATACTAGGCCAACGGAGCTTAAGCTACACCAACCACCTACCACCAAGAAAGAGGATGGCGACCATGCCGTTCGCGCTACTGGTTACCCACGGTTCAACGGACATGACATTGGGGCAGTTCAAAGCCAAGCTGCGGAACTTTGAGGCTTCAGAGGATATCCACCCAGATGTCGCGGAAGCGGGGGGGATAGCACTGAAAGCCCAAGCGACACAGAGGGAAAGGGCCAGGCCCGCGACGGAGCTGACGTGTTGGCGATGCAGAGAGAACGGGCATCGGAGAGATAACTGCAACAGGACAGTCTGGTGCAACTTCTGCAGATCATCGGGGCACACAGACAAAGAGTGCCAAAAGAAACGAGACCAGAGCGTCCGATACGCACATGGGCAAGATGTCGGCCAGAGACAAGGCGGCGCACATGGACAAGATGGCGGCGACGGACGAGACCGCGACTACAAACAAAATGGCGGCGATGGACGAGATCGTGGCCGCGGCCAAGATGGCGACTGTGGACGAGATGGTGACTACAGACAAGATGGCGGCAACAGAGATCGTGTGACGGGTCGAGATGACGCACGAAGAGAGGCGGGACGAGAGGATTTCTTTTTCGGGACGCGGACTACAGGCGTCACCCGGCCAACACAGCACCGGCAGCTCCCGAGGAGGGGGTTGATCGTAGATACAGGTGCGTCGTCCCACATCATCAACGACAGGAGCAGTTTCAAGAACTTCGATAAATCCTTCGAGCCGGAGGGACACAGCATGGAGCTGGCAGACGGGAAGCGCACCTACGGGTTGGCGCAAGGGAGAGGAGACGCACAGGTACGCCTTATAGACAGTAGGGGATGCCGGTGTACAGTGACATTAAAGAATGCTTTATATATACCCTCGTTCCCACAAGAACTATTCTCAGTCAAATCTGCTACTGCTAACGGCGCCGAAGTGTTTTTCAGTGAAGGTAAAGATGTTCTTGTAGAACGAGATGGTACGCGGTTTAATATCGACGTATATGGGCGAATGTATTACTTACAAACGGAGTATAATAATAATGACAAATGCAATGTGACTGTTAGCCATGACATCCAGACGTGGCATGAAATTATGGGTCATTGTAATCACGAGGATTTGCTAAAGCTACAAGCAGTGACAGACGGTATGCACATTAAAGGTGAGAGGCATAGACCTGACAAAGAATGTGAAGTTTGCATAAGAGGGAAGTTTACTCAAACAAGGAACAGGGGCCCCACGGAGAAAGTAAAGAGACCGCTGGAGCTAGTTAACACCGACCTAGCCGGTCCAGTAAGGAACGAGTCCATAGGTGGCTTTAACTACGTACAGTCCTTTACAGATGTGGGTACAGGCGTAGTGTTCGTCTATTTCCTCAAAGAAAAGAGTGATGCGCTCCAAGCCACGGAAAAGTTCCTTGCCAATGTAGCCCCCTATGGGGAAGTAAAATGTTTGAGATCAGACAACGGGACCGAGTTTACGAACAGAGAGTTCCAATCACTGCTAAGAAAGAACAGGATCAGACAGGAGACGTCATGTCCCTACTCCCCACATCAGAACGGGGTAGCAGAGAGGGAATGGCGCACCCTTTTTGAAATTGCCAGGTGTAAGCTAGACGATAGTAACATACCGAAGAGCCTGTGGCATTATGCGGTACAAGAAGCTGCTTACACCAGAAACAGGTGTTTTAATAAACACACGGGCACCACCCCATATACAGCAATGACTGGGAAAAGATGTAATCTAGCCAGAATGCACAAATTCGGATCAGTGTGCTATACTTACCAGCAGGACAGAGGCAAGCTTGAGTCCAGTTGTGAAAAAGGGTTCTTTGTAGGACACGACAGAGGGAGCCCAGCACTCCTAGTCTACTATCCCGGTATAGGGAAGGTGCAAAAGCACAGACTAGTGAAATTTGTCACCAAGACAACGTGCAAAATCGAGACACAGACAGAGGAGCCATGGCTGGACTCCGGAGTAAGGTATGGGGGGACAGAGACACCCCCACCTAGCGTACTGAGCACAGGCGTGCAAGCAGACAGCCAGCCACCCCCAGAGGGCGATGACGAGGAGCACCCGAGGGTGACGTCAAGTGCCCCAAGCAGTGGGAGGTATCCCTCAAGGGAACACAAACCCCCAAAATACCTGATAGATTATGCCCGGAGAGGGAGTGACAAGGATGACAGTACACTCGCCGATATTGACTACTGAGTGGTGTGTGGCGTGCCTCAGTCCTTTAAGGAAGCCATAGTGTCCCCAGAGTCGAGTAAGTGGGAGAGAGCGATGGACGAGGAGATGAGGTCCTTAGAGGACAACCACACTTTTACTCTCACACAATTGCCAGAGGGCAGACAGACAGTGGGAGGAAAATGGGTGTACTCGATCAAGGAAGGGATCGAAGGCCACGAAAAGTACAAAGCGAGATTTGTAGCTAAAGGTTTCAGCCAGAGGGAGGGGATAGACTATGGTGAAACATTTTCCCCCACCGCCAACCTGACCAGTGTAAGGGTAGTGGTTCAGAAAACAGCTGAGGACAATCTGATTCTACATCAGATGGATGTGAAGACAGCCTATCTGCACGCACCCATAGATAGGGAGATATATATGGAACAACCTGAAGGTTATGAAAAGAAAGGGGAAAAGCTAGTGTGCAGGCTAGAAAAATCCATTTACGGCCTGAAACAGTCTGGGCGAAATTGGAACGATATGCTCCACACATGCCTCATCAAGGATCACTTCCTACAGAATCCAGTAGACCCCTGTGTTTACTCAAGGGAGTCAAAAGAGTCAGGGAAAGTGATAATCGTGAAAGGTATGCTCTCCACCAGATTCAAAATGAAAGACCATGGCAGGTTAAAGCATTTCCTAGGTATGGACTTTGAGCAGTCGTAAAATTGTGTAAGAGTATCCCAGAAGAGATATGTGGAAAAGATCTTGAAACGTTTTGACATGCAGGAATGTAGAACAAGGGAAACACCATGTGATCAGAAATTGATTACCAAGTGGATGCTCAGAAACTGACAGATGTAAAAATGTACAGGGAAGCCGTGGGTAGCCTCATCTACTTAACAACATGTACCCGCCCTGACCTGTGTTTTGTAGTGAGTAAGTTGTCACAGCATTTCGCTGATCCCACAGAGGAACACTGGATCACAGTAAAACATGTTTTTCGTTATCTAAAAGGTACAGTAGATAAACTACTTTGTTTCAGAAAGAGCAGCGAAGGCCTAGGGTTTAAAGCCTACAGTGATGCAGATTGGGCTGCTGACACCACAGATAGAAGGAGTACAACTTGAACTGGATACTGTGTTAGTTTAAACACAAACAGCTCACTGGTTTCATGGAAAACAAAGAAGCAGCCCACAGTGGCACTGTCAACTTGTGAAGCCGCGTACATGGCTCTGGCCATGACGATACAGGAGTGTATTTACCTAGAACAACTGCTCGGAGGGATGGATAACTATGTATATAAGAAAACTGTTGTTTATGAGGACAACCAAGGTACTATTGCCATTGCGAGAAACCCTGTGTGCCGACAGAGGTGTAAGCATATGGACATAAAGTACCATTTCATCAGATCTGTCATCAGAGAAGAAAGAATGACACTGATTTATTGTCCAACAGATGACATGGTAGCAGACGCTATGACGAAACCTGCTTCCAAACTGAAATTGAAAAGATTTGCAGAGGTTATGTTTGGTGTGTAAATATTGAATGCCATACTCTTTTTGATGTTCTAAGACTGTGTTATTTCCTTTGTAAATTGTTTTGAAGAGTCCATACAGAATGTTAAGCAACCATAAGTGGGAGTGTTGAATATAGAGGGTGTAGGCTATGTATGGTTGTAACTGACTGTAATTGCTCTCTACTGCCCTCATGACTGCATGTATTTCTGTGTCCACTGGAGGGCGCTGTAGGCGGAGCGTCTACTGTCTACACCATGTTGGGACTATATAAACCTTGGTTCCCTCCTACTGTTCCTTCTTCTCACTTCTGCCCCTCCCGGAGAGGAGATCATATGTGCTGCTGTATTATGAGACTACATGATAAATAAACCGCTGCCAGCAGAGCAAGGCCAAAGATAGAATACCATGCCTCTTGTATACATTATTGTCGCCCCATTGCCAAATCTGTTAACAGTTACCATTGTTGTTACCGTTGGTCCTAATGTTGTTACCGTTAGCTAGCTAGCTAATGTCAATCTGATGCCTTTTACATGATATGTCATTATTTAATAATAATTGTCACTGCTATCTGATTATACAGTAGGCGAATGTTGGCAGTCAAAATGGAAGTACTTGAGGGACAAGTATAGGAAAGAGAGAAAGGCTGACAAGGAGTGGGGCAGAAGGTGGAGCAGAAGGTGGAGCAGAAAGAAGGAGATGGAAGTTTATGGGCATCCTAGCTTTTTTAGAACCTCATATCCAGGACAGAGAGACCAGCTCAAATGTCAGGGAGGAGAGACAGCAGACTGTTGAGACATGCTTGCCTCCATCCAACAATAGCTTTGGCAATCTTGGAAACGTAATTGAATTATTCTAGTCATTTATCTCCAAACTGAAATAGTCTGTCACCCAGACGACCCAAGTGAGGAGGAGGGAACACAGCTGAGCGCAGAAGTCAGCCGTTGTGCTTCTGGTCCTTCCACAAGCCTGCCCTGCTCTTTGTCTCCACCACCAGCGGAGATACCTGCTCCACCTGGCTGCTGCACAGAGTGAGGTCAGTGGCCGGCCTGGCCCCTCCCAGGTCGTAGGGGTAAAGCGTGGAAAGGCCCCACCTCCACCACCAGTAGGGAGTACTTGAGGTCCTTGGTAAAGTCATTGGTGAAGAGGAATTTCTTTTATTAAGCCTTGTACCAGCTCTTAACACATTCAGTGCCAAAAACGACATATTACGTTTTTGCCCGACAAGCATTGAGTGCCAGAAACGACATATTACGTCTTTGGATCGTTTGATGTTTTTACTTTGATCCCCGCTCTACAGACCTGCCGGGAGCGATCTGCATCATTTAGGCACGTCCCCACACATTAAAACTGCAATGCTGATCGACTATCACCAGGTGGCAGTAGCGTCCGTGTCAGCTTCACTTTCATTTATACTCGGTTAGTGGCCCCTCCTCCTGCTGGAACAGAAATTCTCGCCTCGGAATTCCGTTGCGTAACGAAACGTGTATAGACTTACACTGGTAATCGCGATGGCAATGAGATCACTTGGAATTCTTCATCTTGGAATACCTTCTAAGGTACATTCTATGTCTGTTTTACCAAATCTGAAACGTGTTTTTCTAACAATCACAGTTCTGTGTTTCACCGGACGAAAAACATGGTCGGCAAACACGATCAGAGTTTTGAGTTAAAACTACCCCCCCCCCCCCTATGTACATATTTAACTACTTAAGCATCCGGCAAAAATTTGCTTAGTTTTGCATAACACGCCTGACGATTGCATACCCAAAGTAATTTGTGATTTATTATACTTTATACGTATAGCACATGCATGATTCTGGTGTCTTTTGAAAGGACACATTCTGAATGTTCCTCCACAATTAGGACTATAATGAAATAGAGTTACAGAGGTTTGAACACAAGTTTATAAAAATCCCACGGAAAATGTGTTTTTTTAGAAAGGTTTTTGTAATGTGTGTACCGCAATAATAGGGAGGTCTAGTCTGACGTCACTGGTTCTTCCACCCGTTTAGGGATTTATCATTGGGAAAATGGATTATCGGCTATTGTAACAATTCTGCCGCATGGACATTGGCAAGCTTTCCATTTTTGCACAAAATGAGTTCCCTTTTACCACTAACATTATTGTTTAAGCATTTTTGGTTGAATAAAGGTAGTTATAAGGTTTTTAATTTGTTGTAAAAAAATAACTACATTTACCAGTAGGCAGCCTGTTGTTAAGTAGGCAGCTGTCGCCTACCTCACGTCACGGCAAGCTGATACATATTAGCTAGCTAGCTAACATTAACTTTACCCCGCTAAACGTACTAGACGTTAGCATTATGTCTACTGTCGTGAACCATTTGAACAGTTTCGGGAATGCCGGCTAGCAAGCTAGCTAGCTACTAACGTCATGTAAAAAACAATAACGTTATAAACTATACACAATATGTACAACGAAAAATTATTTACATTAGTATTTACAGTGATTTAATATGCAGCGAAATAACGTTATACGATTTAAAATATAAATACAAATATGGTCACCAGAGAGATACTAGCCACAGATTCAGGGTCAGTTATATTCCCATTGTACAAATTGTTAAGCGTATGGAATGTAAGGGAAATCTGATCCTACGTCTGCGACTAAAGCCAGGCGTCTACTCTGTGGTGACGTCAGTCAGCAGCGCCAAATACCAGTGTAGTTTCCCAGTGAACGAAAACATAAACGTTGTTATTTTGCTACCTTTACTTTTAATTTGCGAATATTTTCATGTTGAGCTATAGATTGTGGATAAATACGCACATAAAGGTACACCATGCCAACGTTAATGCTTTATTTATTTAAAACAAGACGATTTAGAAATGGTCAATGGGGAAATACATTAAGTGGAACAGAGGGTGGAACAAGAAAAAACAAAAATGACGTAACCACTACACACATTCAGCGTGATTATCCAAAATGGCCGTCCACTTCCATTAATTTGTGAGTCAAAACAAAGGACTTCTTCATCACCTTCTCCTGCTCTCACCCGCCCGTCTTGGATCATTTTCGGAGCAGACAATCCTTGGCTACAGCGGTGGTCAATAATTTTCGGCATCACCGGTGACTGGTCAGTTCAGGACCGTTTACGTGGTCACTTGATGGAGCGGCCTGTCAAATGACGCTCGCCGGATATTTCGTCTTGTAACTCGAGACCCAAAGCACGCAGTAGGTGGTGAGTGTGGTGGCGATCGAAAGGCGGCAAATTAAACTTTCCAACGGTGTATTGATTGATCGGCAAAAAATGCAGCCCGGAGCTGGCAGACGAGTGCAAAGTGCAGCGGAGGGTTAAGAGGTTAACAATGTACTCAGTGCCACAATATGGCCCCTTTAAACCAATTGTGCTTGGAGGGGGATATGTGGGTGGGAAGTCCTCAGATGATTCCATTCTACCATGGCACCTGTCCTGATGATGAGACGTAACCAGTAAATGTTTCACTAACAAAAATTACCTCTCTGGTGGCATCTTTGCTTCCAACCCTTCTGAGGGCCTGGGCACCCATGTGTGGATCTGCTGGCACTGCAGGCACTGGCACAGATACACCATCTTCCCACCTCATGAAGTTGTGGAGCATACAGGTTGCTTTCACAACTTTCTCCACAACTTCCTCCGATACAGCCTCCACTGAGCGGTCATGATGCCGAAGGAGTACTCCACTATTCTTCTGAAGTGGGAACGCCTGAAGTAGAAGACCCTCTTCTCTCCCTCTGTTTGCCCAGCGTAGGGCCTCAATGTGTGTCCTCTGAGAGGGAAGGCCTCATCTGGCACAAAGATGGGGGACAGGGCTCAGTTCATCTGCGCCTGGGAGAGGGGTGTCTTTGTGGTGGAATATACTATATACTCGTATACTATACTGTATGTATTATGAATGATATGCTGACACATGATGACACATTTCACCGCCAGCATTTCACAGCCAGCTGACACACAGCTCCAAAGAGACTGCCTGTGTCAACCAGTGTCAAAACAGTAAACACATAGCCCCTCATTTCAATAGAGTCACGTACACATAGAGCCACGTACACACAGAAGTAAGTTAAGAAAGACACACACACACACACACACACACACACACACACACACACACACACACACACACACACACACACACACACACACACACACACACACACACACACACACACACACACACACACACACACACACACACACACACACACACACACACACACACACACACACACACACACACATAGCCGAACAGCAGATGTATTATATAATCACTCATTTCTCAGTAAAGCGAAAGCAAAGGTCGCACATGCAGTACACACACACACACATGTCAATTTCACTATAAAAAGGTAGATCTGAAGGTTGTAAGGTAGGATGTTTTTCATGTCTGACAGCTGTGACAGCAATTGACGAATAAACTTCCTCAAGCAGGTTTTGACCAATTTAATCCTGTGTCCTGAAGTCTTGTCCTGGATCGTAATTTTCATGAATTATTTCTAAAGTATAGTTAATTGATATCTGAGTCATTCCACCAATCCGGTCCGATTTGAGTCCCTCTGGTGTTTTTAAGTGTCTTTTATCTAATCAGTTACCAAAATGTGCTTTTAAAATGCTATTTATTTCAGTTGAGATGTCCTCTTTAATAAAGTGTAAAAACATTGCATGAATGCAATTTTTTTTATTATGCATTATGTTGTTATTTCAGTTGACACCATGTATTTTGACATGTCCCTCGTGGCATTTCATGAAAATGTATTTGGGATATGACCAAGAAAATTTGTAAAAAGTCCATACTTTTTTCGATGAACATACACATCCATCTGTGCTGTTAATGCTGGTAATGATTTATTTAAAAATAAATGAATAATTATTCATTAAAATAACATTATTCAGTCTGTCCCTCAGTAACCCTCAACCCCGTTACACTGAGCATTCTCCCCCCCACAAAAATAATGGTTCAATCCATAGAAGCATGTGAAACAGGAAGTGACAACTTTGAAGTATTTTGGAGAACACAACACCAGAAACAGGCAAGTAGCTACCTCATTGTACTATGTTTTCAGTCATCATGTAATATTATGGTAGTCAAGCATAATTACTCAACACCGTTACTTGAAAAAAATATAGCAAACTATTACTTGTGAATATGATCTTTGTTATAAAACATTTTAGATGCTTTCTTAATATCATGCATGCCATGTGTTCTCCTGGTATTCACCACATGTGGAGTAGCAACCATTTTGTGCAAAAAATCACAACCCTGTTACACTCAACCCCGTTACATTTGAATGTAATGTTTGAATGTAACAGGGTTGTGAGATTGTAACAGGGTTGTGATTTTAACACTGATTTTGAAGTTATACAATAATAGTTCAATTAATTATTGAGCTTTTTCAACATACTTATTCCACATACATATTAATTGTAATGTGCATGTTGCTGTGTTTGTTTGCTCACATGTTACCCTAGACTCAACCCTGTTACAGCTACATGTTTATTAATTATTTCTTTAAGTTTATGAAAAACAAATTCAACTTTTTATATAATTTTGTCTGAAACGTTTAGAGCAAACATAAGAATATCAATTTTATTTCAAAATCTGAGGTCAAATCACATTTCTGATGAAAAAGCTTGCGGCCGCTGTTAAAAAAAGGCAAATTTCAGGGTTCAGAATAGCAAAAGTGTAGGATTTTACGTAATTTTTAGACGAGCAATTATAGAAATGGTGTGAAGGACATCTAATTATTATAGAAATGTTGACTTTAGCACAAATACATGTTTTAATCTTATTCAGAGAGCTTCCAGAGTGTCCGTAACGGGGTTGAAGAATAATGGTGTCCATATCATACAATAATGACCAAAAATAATAGAGATTTCATGCCTGAGATGGGAAAATATATTTTTCTGGAAGTTAAATATGTCATTAATCTTGAGGGGTGTTCAGAAAAGTAATACCTCTTGGTAAAAATATATAAATCCCAAAGTCCAAATCGGACTGGATTGGTGGAATGACTCACCTACCATATCTTCAGGCAGATCCAGCGTATCTTGGCGTAGGGCCATGCCAAATGCGGAGGCAGACAGCGGTCCCCCATCGCCGTTTCTCCCTATGCTCCCACATGAATGAATGAATGAATGAATGAATGAATGAATGAATGAATAAATGAATGAATGAATAAATGAATGAATGAATGAATGAATGAATGAATGAATGAATGAATGAATGAATGAATGAATGAATGAATGAATGAATGAATGAATGAAGTTTACGGTTTACGGTCTTGTTTACAGACAAATCAAACACACCTGTGTGGACTTACAAAAACAAATGTACATATTCAAGGCAAGCTCACACACAAAATCTAAAATCAACGACCGAAAAAAAGGAATAGGCTGAAGCACATGCTTATTTTTGCCTATATCCTTTACAAATTCTTAAAAACTAAATATATTTTAATATAAGAAAGAAAAACTTAAAATATGCTGCAAGATATAATTTTTTGAAAGAAAAAACAAATGTTTGATGTTTTTACTCAAAACTGTAGGCCTACTCCTGAATAATTCTTTCCTTTAAGGCTTTTTTAATCTCCCCTGAGAAGTACACAACTTCAACTCGTCACTAAGGCTATTCCATAATTTAACTCCCGCAATTTAAACACATCTACGCACATCAACCATTCGGAAGCGGTAGTGGGCATCCACGATGGTGAGGAGAACAATGGAGAAAGTTCCCTTATAATTGAAATAAAGGGAACCGCTGCAAGGTGGGCCTTGAATGATGCCGTGCTTCTCATCAACTGCACCTAGGCAGTTTGGGAAGGACCAGAGGGGAGTGAAATCCTCAGCACTTCTCCAGAAGGCAGCTCCATATCGCCTCACACCCAGTGGCGTCGCGTGGGTAAAATAACAGGGGAAGCCAAAAAAAAATTATTAAAAAAAAAATTATTAAATATTTTTATTAATATTTTTTTTTTTTTTTTTTTTTTAGTCAAGCAGTCACCATGTACACTACAGTATGGCTCAGCGGCCAGTCAAACTTTCTTTTTATTTATTTAACAGATTGCAGAATGGGTACAATACAGTACGGCTCAATACACACAATTGTATAAGGGGATGCAGACCAGAGAAAGACGTTTGTCTTGTTTACATCAGGGTCATTAATACTGCTGGAGCATTGGTTCATTTTTGGTCCGATTTTTCCTTGCACGATTTTGCGCGCCGCGTGGGAGCAAATTCGAGACACATATTCGGTTGCAAAAAGGTGTCCCACGGTCTCCTCTATGGCCGTGAATATTTTCACGCGGATCGGAATCACGGCGCGCCCGTGGGACACTTTTCCGCTTCGGCAAGTTTATTCCACGCTTTCTGTTTTCCTTTTCTAAGCATTTCCGGGGCTACATGTGAATGAGTAAAAGTTGCGGGACGCCCAGATGTTTCCACAATAGAAAGCTCGCGTGGATCCCATAATAGGCTCACTTAATACAGCATTTTTTAAATCACGCAACATTTTCAGGGTCGCGAGCCGACCTTTTCCCCTCGTTTTCGATGATGGAAGTGATTTAGGAAAAGCTTCGGCACGCCGAGAGGTCCACGTGGATTTAATCTCGCGAGGATCGGGGCAATATTCGGCCCGTGGGAACAGTTACGGGTTAATACAATGTTCAGAGTGCAGAGAGAAAATATGCTGAGTGTCTTCCTCCCAGCCCCGTTTTAAACTTTTAGGGTGTGGCAGTCAGCTCGAATCTGATTGGCTAGGATCGGATTTGGACTCTATAATTCTGGAAGCCTGGAGAAAGAGACCTACCCCCTGCCTCTCTCCTATACTAGCTGCAGTGAGCACAGTGAGTCTGACAGTGTGTTAGAGGGAGTGAGAAGGAGAAGAGGGAGACATTTAAAAAAAAAAATTAAAATTATAACACAGATTATAACACAGATGAAAAAGAATGTAAACTATATAATTTTTTTTTTTTTTTTTTTTTCATATTTCATATTTGATATGAATTCATATTTTAATATTAGGGAGGCATGGCTTCCGTTGGCTTCCATAAGGATTCGCCACTGCTCACACCCACCCACTCCATAGCTGAACACTATTCTGTAGGAGTCACCTGTAGCAAGGAACCTAGAATGTGAGACAAATGTTATTGTAATTATTTCTAATAGAAGTGGCTGTTTACTTTGTCATGATGGGAAGAAAAAAACAATTCTCATTTACTTGATGTATGATGGATAATACAACATTTGCAAGTCACAATGTTTTCAGTATTGATGTATATTGATCACAACCCTGCTCAATACAAGGGATTGCTAAAGCAACTAGTTATTAAATAAATGTAATAAAAGGAGCTTTTTTCCCAGCAAGGTATAGGTTGAGATATTGGACATCCTGTAACAACATGTATTTAGTAAGGCTGTCAAATATATCGCGTTAATATCGCGTTAACTCCCGATTCTATTAATGCCACTAATTTTTTTAACTCAAGATTAACTAAAAAAAGAAAAAAAAAAGTTTTTTTTTTTTTTTAGACTTCACTCAGGTGTATTATTGATGCTCTCATTGATACTATGTTTGTTTCTGAAGTGTGTGTGTGTGTGTGTGTCTGTGTGTGTGTGTGTGTGTGTGTGTGTGTGTGTGTGTGTGTGTGTGTGTGTGTGTGTGTGTGTGTGTGTGTGTGTGTGTGTGTGTGTGTGTGTGTGTGTGTGTGTGTGTGTGTGTGTGTGTGTGTGTGTGTGTGTGTGTGTGTGTGTGTGAGATATAGAGAGAGAGGGGGGTGAGAGAGATGAGGAAGGGGCAAAAGAGAAAAAGAGCTGGAGAGTGTGTGTGTGAGGGAGAGAGGGGGGTGTGTGATTAATCAGCCCTTGTGTGGGTGAATGTAACAAGTTCCTAACGTTTTCTTTCCCCTATTATTTCATGCACACTTTATTCATTGTTTTAAATTATTATTTTCTTTTAAGTTATTTTGTGCATCACTCTGTTTTGAATTTGATGCAAATTTGCAATGCATGAGAGTCATCCTTTTGTGTTAAATGGCTGCACAAAGCAAGCATTTGTTGACTCGCATGTTGATAAGAGTATTAAAACTTGGAACTTGAAAAAGATCTGTTTAAAGGGGAACTATTTTACTATTTCTTTCACTATTTGGGCACTTTTACACAATTCCTGTGAGTCTATGGAACACCTCTGTAATATATATTTTTTTTTTATTCATTGTTTTGTATTTCTAATCAAGTCCTCAAAAACAGCATTTTTCTACCTCAAGATCTTAAGCCGTTTTGAGCCTGGGCTCCAACCACTGTGTGCAGCTCATCTTGTATCTCAACATTAACATGCAGCGGTGTCTCTCTGACATCACAAATCATCACATTTTCAAATGACTCAGTTCAGTGAGGGTGAATATTGTGAGAGGAGAATTGGAAGAATGCGCCAACCAATTTTGAGACATAGATCATATTAATATAAGTTCACATAGCTAGGAAACAATGCTAAACACTCAAAAAGGCCATTTATAAGATAGTTCCCCTTTAAGGTAAAAAAAAAATTAAAAATAAAAATGCGATTAATTTGCGATTAATCGCGAGTTAACTATGGACAATCATGCGATTAATCGAGTTAAATATTTTAATCGTTTGACAGCACTAGTATTTAGTCAATTCTAACCCATAGAGGTCGAACCAAATGTATCCCGCAGGGGTTGTATTGGACAAAGTTGAATCTTGCTAACCCCATAGCTGAATAGGGTGGGGACACTGCAACTCACCGTAGACAGATGCACAGACGCTCTGGGGGGCTGATCGTCTCCCTGAACCTTGTCTGTGCCCTGGAGATGGTACCGCCAACCTTCAGGAGGAGCAGCTCAAATTGGCCCTTGGTCAGCCTAAAATAGGCCTGGAACTGGGCTCCATGGAACCGTAGCTCTTGGACGAGGCGATGGTATTCCCCGTACTGCTGTTTCCGATTAATCGTGTCATGTAGCTAGCTACCCACATGCTCCTCCTTGCTCTACGACCGCCAGAGCGGCAAAACACAAATACCCAAATACACTAATAAAAAGCAAAGGGGCGACCTGTGGTATCAGTCAATAACAATATATAACTAGACAATTCCGCGCGGGGGAAATTGTGAAAGTGTGGGTGACGCCTGTGCACCGCCGGCCAACGGGGGAGAGGGTCTCTCGCGAGTCTCTATGACAAACGGTTCAAAGGATACAAAAAGGGGGCGCGGCCTAAGGATCGGGGGAGTGGTCAACATAGACCAATCAAAGAGGATATCCCTACTGAGTGCAATGACACAACCCGCAACACTATTACACTATTACACTATTACACAATATTACACTATTACACACTATTACACACTATTACACACTATTACACACTATTACACTATTACACACTATTACACTATTACACACTATTACACACTATTACACTATTACACACTATTACACTATTACACACTATTACACTATTACACTATTACACACTATTACACACTATTACACTATTACACACTATTACACTATTACACTATTCCACTATTACACACTATTACACTATTACACTATTACACACTATTACACTATTACACTATTACACACTATTACACTATTACACACTATTACACTATTACACACTATTACACACTATTACACTATTACACACTATTACACTATTACACACTATTACACTATTACACACTATTACACTATTACACACTATTACACTATTACACTATTACACACTATAACACTATTACACTATTACACACTATTACACTATTACACACTATTGCACTATTACACTATTACACTATTACACACTATTACACTATTACACACTATTACACTATTACACTATTACACACTATTACACTATTACACTATTACACACTATTACACTATTACACTATTACACACTATTACACTATTACACTATTGCACACTATTACACTATTACACTATTGCACACTATTACACTATTACACACTATTACACACTATTACACACTATTACACTATTACACACTATTACACTATTACACTATTACACACTATTACACTATTACACTATTACACACTATTACACTATTACACTATTACACTATTACACACTATTACACTATTACACTATTACACACTATTACACTATTACACTATTACACACTATTACACTATTACACACTATTACACTATTACACTATTACACACTATTACACACTATTACACTATTACACTATTACACTATTACACACTATTACACTATTACACTATTACACACTATTACACTATTACACTATTACACTATTACACACTATTACACTATTACACTATTACACACTATTACACTATTACACACTATTACACTATTACACTATTACACACTATTACACTATTACACACTATTACACTATTACACTATTACACACTATTACACTATTACACTATTACACACTATTACACTATTACACTATTACACACTATTACACTATTACACACTATTACACTATTACACACTATTACACTATTACACTATTACACACTATTACACTATTACACACTATTACACTATTACACACTATTACACTATTACACTATTACACACTATTACACTATTACACTATTACACACTATTACACTATTACACACTATTACACTATTACACTATTACACACTATTACACACTATTACACTATTACACTATTACACACTATTACACTATTACACTATTACACACTATTACACTATTACACTATTACACACTATTACACTATTACACACTATTACACTATTACACTATTACACACTATTACACTATTACACACTATTACACTATTACACTATTACACACTATTACACTATTACACTATTACACACTATTACACTATTACACTATTACACACTATTACACTATTACACTATTACACACTATTACACTATTACACACTATTACACTATTACACAATATTACACTATTACACTATTACACTATTACACGCTATTACACTATTACACACTATTACACACTATTACACTATTACACTATTACACACTATTACACTATTACACACTATTACACTATTACACTATTACACACTATTACACTATTACACTATTACACACTATTACACTATTACACACTATTACACTATTACACACTATTACACACTATTACACTATTACACTATTACACACTATTACACTATTACACACTATTACACTATTACACACTATTACACTATTACACTATTACACACTATTACACTATTACACTATTACACACTATTACACTATTACACACTATTACACTATTACACACTATTACACACTATTACACTATTACACTATTACACACTATTACACTATTACACACTATTACACACTATTACACACTATTACACTATTACACTATTACACAATATTACACTATTACACACTATTACACTATTACACTATTACACACTATTACACTATTACACACTATTACACTATTACACTATTACACACTATTACACTATTACACACTATTACACTATTACACACTATTACACTATTACACACTATTACACTATTACACACTATTACACACTATTACACTATTACACACTATTACACTATTACACACTATTACACTATTACACACTATTACACTATTACACTATTACACAATATTACACTATTACACTATTACACTATTACACTATTACACACTATTACACTATTACACACTATTACACTATTACACACTATTACACTATTACACACTATTACACACTATTACACTATTACACTATTACACACTATTACACTATTACACACTATTATACACTATTACACTATTACACACTATTACACTATTACACTATTACACACTATTACACTATTACACTATTACACAATATTACACTATTACACACTATTACACTATTACACTATTACACACTATTACACTATTACACACTATTACACTATTACACACTATTACACTATTACACACTATTTATTACACACTATTACACTATTACACTATTACACACTATTACACTATTACACTATTACACACTATTACACACTATTACACTATTACACTATTACACAATATTACACTATTACACACTATTACACTATTACACTATTACACACTATTACACTATTACACACTATTACACTATTACACACTATTACACACTATTACACTATTACACACTATTACACACTATTACACTATTACACACTATTACACTATTACACACTATTACACTATTACACAATATTACACTATTACACACTATTACACACTATTACACTATTACACTATTACACTATTACACACTATTACACACTATTTATTACACACTATTACACTATTACACTATTACACACTATTACACTATTACACTATTACACACTATTACACACTATTACACTATTACACTATTACACAATATTACACTATTACACACTATTACACTATTACACTATTACACTATTACACTATTACACACTATTACACTATTACACTATTACACACTATTACACTATTACACACTATTACACTATTACACTATTACACACTATTACACTATTACACACTATTACACTATTACACACTATTACACACTATTACACTATTACACACTATTACACACTATTACACTATTACACACTATTACACTATTACACACTATTACACTATTACACTATTACACACTATTACACTATTACACACTATTACACACTATTACACTATTACACTATTACACACTATTACACTATTACACACTATTACACACTATTACACTATTACACACTATTACACTATTACACTATTACACAATATTACACTATTACACACTATTACACTATTACACTATTACACACTATTACACTATTACACACTATTACACTATTACACTATTACACACTATTACACTATTACACACTATTACACTATTACACACTATTACACTATTACACACTATTACACTATTACACTATTACACACTATTACACTATTACACACTATTACACTATTACACACTATTACACACTATTACACTATTACACACTATTACACTATTACACACTATTACACTATTACACACTATTACACTATTACACTATTACACAATATTACACTATTACACACTATTACACTATTACACTATTACACTATTACACACTATTACACTATTACACACTATTACACTATTACACACTATTACACTATTACACACTGTTACACTATTACACACTATTACACACTATTACACACTATTACACTATTACACACTATTACACTATTACACACTATTATACACTATTACACTATTACACACTATTACACTATTACACACTATTACACTATTACACTATTACACAATATTACACTATTACACACTATTACACTATTACACTATTACACACTATTACACTATTACACTATTACACACTATTACACTATTACACACTATTACACTATTACACTATTACACACTATTACACTATTACACACTATTACACTATTACACTATTACACACTATTACACTATTACACCGAGTACACACTATTACACTATTACACACTATTACACTATTACACTATTACACACTATTACACTATTACACTATTACACACTATTACACTATTACACACTATTACACTATTACACACTATTACACTATTACACACTATTACACTATTACACACTATTACACACTATTACACTATTACACACTATTACACTATTACACTATTACACTATTACACACTATTACACTATTACACACTATTACACTATTACACTATTACACTATTACACTATTACACACTATTACACTATTACACACTATTACACTATTACACACTATTACACACTATTTATTACACACTATTACACTATTACACTATTACACACTATTACACTATTACACTATTACACACTATTACACACTATTACACTATTACACTATTACACAATATTACACTATTACACACTATTACACTATTACACTATTACACTATTACACACTATTACACTATTACACTATTACACACTATTACACTATTACACACTATTACACTATTACACTATTACACACTATTACACTATTACACACTATTACACACTATTACACTATTACACACTATTACACACTATTACACTATTACACACTATTACACTATTACACACTATTACACTATTACACAATATTACACTATTACACACTATTACACACTATTACACTATTACACTATTACACACTATTACACTATTACACTATTACACACTATTACACTATTACACAATATTACACTATTACACACTAGTACACTATTACACACTATTACACACTATTACACTATTACACTATTACACACTATTACACTATTACACACTATTACACTATTACACTATTACACACTATTACACTATTACACACTATTACACTATTACACACTATTACACTATTACACACTATTACACTATTACACTATTACACACTATTACACTATTACACTATTACACACTATTACACTATTACACAATTACACTATTACACTATTACACACTATTACACTATTACACTATTACACACTATTACACTATTACACACTATTACACTATTACACACTATTACACTATTACACTATTACACTATTACACACTATTACACACTATTACACTATTACACACTATTACACTATTACACACTATTACACTATTACACTATTACACTATATTACACTATTACACACTATTACACTATTACACACTATTACACTATTACACACTATTACACTATTACACACTATTACACTATTACACTATTACACACTATTACACTATTACACACTATTACACTATTACACACTATTACACTATTACACTATTACACACTATTACACTATTACACACTATTACACTATTACACACTATTACACTATTACACACTATTACACACTATTACACTATTACACACTATTACACTATTACACTATTACACTATTACACTATTACACACTATTACACTATTACACACTATTACACTATTACACTATTACACACTATTACACTATTACACACTATTACACTATTACACACTATTTATTACACACTATTACACTATTACACTATTACACACTATTACACTATTACACTATTACACACTATTACACACTATTACACTATTACACTATTACACAATATTACACTATTACACACTATTACACTATTACACTATTACACACTATTACACTATTACACACTATTACACTATTACACTATTACACACTATTACACTATTACACACTATTACACTATTACACTATTACACACTATTACACTATTACACACTATTACACTATTACACACTATTACACTATTACACACTATTACACACTATTACACTATTACACACTATTACACTATTACACACTATTACACTATTACACAATATTACACTATTACACACTATTACACACTATTACACTATTACACTATTACACACTATTACACTATTACACTATTACACACTATTACACTATTACACACTATTACACTATTACACACTATTACACACTATTACACTATTACACACTATTACACACTATTACACACTATTACACTATTACACACTATTACACTATTACACACTATTACACTATTACACTATTACACACTATTACACTATTAGACACTATTACACTATTACACACTATTACACTATTACACTATTACACACTATTACACACTATTACACTATTACACACTATTACACTATTACACACTATTACACCATTACACAATATTACACTATTACACACTATTACACTATTACACACTATTACACACTATTACACTATTACACTATTACACACTATTACACTATTACACACTATTACACTATTACACACTATTACACTATTACACACTATTACACTATTACACACTATTACACTATTACACACTATTACACTATTACACTATTACACTATTACACTATTACACACTATTACACTATTACACAATTACACTATTACACTATTACACACTATTACACTATTACACTATTACACTATTACACACTATTACACTATTACACACTATTACACTATTACACACTATTACACTATTACACTATTACACTATTACACACTATTACACACTATTACACTATTACACACTATTACACTATTACACACTATGACACTATTACACTATTACACAATATTACACTATTACACACTATTACACTATTACACACTATTACACTATTACACACTATTACACACTATTACACTATTACACTATTACACACTATTACACTATTACACACTATTACACTATTACACACTATTACACTATTACACACTATTACACTATTACACACTATTACACTATTACACACTATTACACTATTACACTATTACACACTATTACACTATTACACTATTACACACTATTACACTATTACACTATTACACACTATTACACTATTACACTATTACACACTATTACACTATTACACACTATTACACTATTACACACTATTACACTATTACACTATTACACAATATTACACTATTACACACTATTACACTATTACACTATTACACACTATTACACACTATTACACACGATTACACTATTACACACTATTACACTATTACACTATTACACCGAGTACAATGGCACAATCCGCAAGTCTCTACGACAAACGGTTCAAGAGATACACTGAGGGGGTGTGGCCTAAGGGGGCGTGGTCTAAGGATCGGGGGAGTGGTCAACATCGACCAATGAAAGGTGGTCAACATCGACCAATGGCACAATCCCCAAGTCTCTACGACAAACGGTTCAAGAGTTACACTGAGGGGGTGTGGCCTAATGGGGCGTGGTCTAAGGATCGGGGGAGTGGTCAACATCGACCAATGAAAGGTGGTCAACAGGGGGAGTGGTCAACATCGACCAATGAAAGGTGGTCAACATCGACCAATGGCACAATCCGCAAGTCTCTACGACAAACGGTTCAAGAGATACACTGAGGGGGTGTGGCCTAAGGGGGCGTGGTCTAAGGATCGGGGGAGTGGTCAACATCGACCAATGAAAGGTGGTCAACATGGACCAATGAAAAATGAAAGAGGATATCCCTACTGAGTACAATGACACAACCCACAAGACAGAGGGCGCTGTCAGCAATTCAGTACTGCAACACAGTGATGGCCAATGATGGGTTAAGTGGATGATGTCATTGGCAGCTCAGCCACGAGCCACACAGCTGAACCAATCATGAGTGAGCCATGAGCCACACAGGTGAAGCAATCACTATGACTTGCATATTTTCTATCCAATGCATTTCTATGGAGGCAGATGCATGACTGCATTGTCACGTTGATTAAAAGAAAACTATAAGAGATGAAGCGTTGTGACGCGCACATGAGCACTACAACGAGTAGGCGAAGGGTTGTGCGCGATATTGTGACATTCGTGCGATATTGTGGCACTCCTTCGGCGATCGGAACAGAAGGCTAAAAAATAGTGTGAAAAATGTGATTTCTAGAGTGCGATTGCATGGCGGTCAATGGGGAGGAGAACCTTCAAACAAATGGTCGTCAGTTGAGATAGAAATGTCCAATTCCATTTATTTTTCTTTTGTGAGCGGGTTGACAGCCGTGTCATCGTTTTGATGTGTTTGTTTTATTTCTACGTCCAAAATTGAGATCACACTCGCAATTCACCCAAGGTAGGGGGAAAAAGATTATTTCAGCTGCTACACTCTAAAATGCAATGCATTCCCAATGGGACCGAAATTTTACCGTTTAAAGTCGATTCGTAGCCAGACGGTGCGGTGAAACTTTACGAGTTCGGAGACCGGTGTTGCCATAGGCAAGCCGCTCGTTTTGATACCTTTCACGTGTATGGGGCGCGAACGCTTACGTGTTGCAAAGTGTTTGCAAAATCGGTGGAATAAAGAATAAAGAATAACTAGACAATTCCGCGCGGGGGAAATTGTGAAAGTGTGGGTGACGCCTGTGCACCGCCGGCCAACGGGGGAGAGTGTCTCTCGCGAGTCTCTATGACAAACGGTTCAAAGGATACAAAAAGGGGGCGTGGCCTAAGGATCGGGGGAGTGGTCAACATAGACCAATCAAAGAGGATATCCCTACTGAGTGCAATGACACAACCCGCAACACTATTACACTATTACACAATATTACACACTATTACACTATTACACTATTACACACTATTACACTATTACACACTATTACACTATTACACACTATTACACTATTAGACACTATTACACTATTACACACTATTACACTATTACACTATTACACATTATTACACACTATTACACTATTACACACTATTACACTATTACACACTATTACACTATTACACTATTACACACTATTACACTATTACACACTATTACACTATTACACTATTACACACTATTACACACTATTACACTATTACACACTATTACACTATTACACACTATTACACTATTACACTATTACACACTATTACACTATTACACACTATTACACTATTACACTATTACACACTATTACACTATTACACACTATTACACTATTACACTATTACACACTATTACACTATTACACTATTACACACTATTACACTATTACACACTATTACACTATTACACACTATTACACTATTACACTATTACACACTATTACACTATTACACACTATTACACTATTACACACTATTACACTATTACACACTATTACACTATTACACTATTACACACTATTACACTATTAGACACTATTACACTATTACACTATTACACTATTACACACTATTACACACTATTACACTATTACACTATTACACACTATTACACTATTACACACTATTACACTATTACACACTATTACACTATTACACTATTACACACTATTACACTATTACACACTATTACACTATTACACACTATTACACTATTACACTATTACACACTATTACACTATTACACTATTACACACTATTACACTATTACACTATTACACACTATTACACTATTACACTATTACACACTACACTATTACACTATTACACACTATTACACTATTACACACTATTACACTATTACACTATTACACACTATTACACTATTACACTATTACACACTAGTACACTATTACACACTATTACACTATTACACTATTACACACTATTACACTATTACACACTATTACACTATTACACACTATTACACTATTACACACTATTACACTATTACACTATTACACACTATTACACTATTACACTATTACACACTATTACACTATTACACACTATTACAATATTACACTATTACACACTATTACACTATTACACACTATTACACTATTACACTATTACACACTATTACACTATTACACACTATTACACTATTACACACTATTACACTATTACACTATTACACTATTACACACTATTACACTATTAGACACTATTACACTATTACACACTATTACACTATTACACACTATTACACAATATTACACTATTACACACTATTACACTATTACACTATTACACACTATTACACTATTACACACTATTACACTATTACACTATTACACAATATTACACTATTACACACTATTACACTATTACACTATTACACACTATTACACACTATTACACTATTACACACTATTACACACTATTACACTATTACACACTATTACACTATTACACTATTACACACTATTACACTATTACACACTATTACACTATTACACCGAGTACAATGGCACAATCCGCAAGTCTCTACGACAAACGGTTCAAGAGATACACTGAGGGGGTGTGGCCTAAGGGGGCGTGGTCTAAGGATCGGGGGAGTGGTCAACATCGACCAATGAAAGGTGGTCAACATGGACCAATGAAAAATGAAAGAGGATATCCCTACTGAGTACAATGACACAACCCACAAGACAGAGGGCGCTGTCAGCAATTCAGTACTGCAACACAGTGATGGCCAATGATGGGTTAAGTGGATGATGTCATTGGCAGCTCAGCCACGAGCCACACAGCTGAACCAATCATGAGTGAGCCATGAGCCACACAGGTGAAGCAATCACTATGACTTGCATATTTTCTATCCAATGCATTTCTATGGAGGCAGATGCATGACTGCATTGTCACATTGATTAAAAGAAAACTATAAGAGATGAAGCGTTGTGACGCGCACATGAGCACTACAACGAGTAGGCGAAGGGTTGTGCGCGATATTGTGACATTCGTGCGATATTGTGGCACTCCTTCGGCGATCGGAACAGAAGGCTAAAAAATAGTGTGAAAAATGTGATTTCTAGAGTGCGATTGCATGGCGGTCAATGGGGAGGAGAACCTTCAAACAAATGGTCGTCAGTTGAGATAGAAATGTCCAATTCCATTTATTTTTCTTTTGTGAGCGGGTTGACAGCCGTGTCATCGTTTTGATGTGTTTGTTTTATTTCTACGTCCAAAATTGAGATCACACTCGCAATTCACCCAAGGTAGGGGGAAAAAGATTATTTCAGCTGCTACACTCTAAAATGCAATGCATTCCCAATGGGACCGAAATTTTACCGTTTAAAGTCGATTCGTAGCCAGACGGTGTGGTGAAACTTTTACGGGTTCGAGACCGGTGTTGCCATAGGCAAGCCGCTCGTTTTGATACCTTTCACGTGTATGGGGCGCGAACGCTTACGTGTTGCAAAGTGTTTGCAAAATCGGTGGAATAAAGAATAAAGAATAACTAGACAATTCCGCGCGGGGGAAATTGTGAAAGTGTGGGTGACGCCTGTGCACCGCCGGCCAACGGGGGAGAGGGTCTCTCGCGAGTCTCTATGACAAACGGTTCAAAGGATACAAAAAGGGGGCGCGGCCTAAGGATCGGGGGAGTGGTCAACATAGACCAATGAAAGAGGATATCCCTACTGAGTGCAACGACACAACCCGCAACACTATTACACTATTACACACTATTACACTATTACACACTATTACACACTATTACACACTATTACACTATTACACACTATTACACTATTACACTATTACACACTATTACACACTATTACACTATTACACTATTACACTATTACACACTATTACACTATTACACACTATTACACTATTACACACTATTACACTATTACACTATTACACACTATTACACTATTACACTATTACACTATTACACACTATTACACTATTACACACTATTACACTATTACACTATTACACACTATTACACACTATTACACTATTACACTATTACACACTATTACACACTATTACACTATTACACACTATTACACTATTACACTATTACACACTATTACACTATTACACACTATTACACTATTACACTATTACACACTATTACACTATTACACACTATTACACTATTACACACTATTACACTATTACACACTATTACACTATTACACTATTACACACTATTACACTATTACACACTATTACACTATTACACTATTACACACTATTACACTATTACACTATTACACACTATTACACTATTACACTATTACACACTATTACACTATTACACACTATTACACACTATTACACTATTACACACTATTACACTATTACACACTATTACACTATTACACACTATTACACTATTACACACTATTACACACTATTACACACTATTACACTATTACACTATTACACACTATTACACTATTACACCATTACACACTATTACACTATTACACTATTACACACTATTACACTATTACACTATTACACTATTACACACTATTACACTATTACACTATTACACACTATTACACTATTACACACTATTACACTATTACACTATTACACACTATTACACACTATTACACTATTACACACTATTACACTATTACACTATTACACACTATTACACACTATTACACAATATTACACTATTACACACTATTACACTATTACACACTATTACACACTATTACACTATTACACACTATTACACACTATTACACACTATTACACTATTACACACTATTACACACTATTACACTATTACACTATTACACTATTACACTATTACACACTATTACACACTATTACACTATTACGCTATTACACAATATTACACTATTACACACTATTACACACTATTACACACTATTACACTATTACACACTATTACACACTATTACACACTATTACACTATTACACACTATTACACACTATTACACTATTACACTATTACACTATTACACACTATTACACTATTACACTATTACACACTATTACACTATTACACACTATTACACTATTAAACTATTACACTATTACACACTATTACACTATTACACTATTACACACTATTACACTATTACACACTATTACACTATTACACTATTACACACTATTACACTATTACACACTATTACACTATTACACACTATTACACTATTACACTATTACACACTATTACACACTATTACACTATTACACACTATTACACTATTACACTATTACACACTATTACACTATTACACACTATTACACTATTACATGATTACACACTATTACACTATTACACACTATTACACTATTACACTATTACACACTATTACACTATTACACACTATTACACTATTACACACTATTACACACTATTACACACTATTACACACTATTACACTATTACACACTATTTTTCCGGTTTTCGGACTTTTCCGAGTTTTTGAACTTTTTCGGATTTTTGATGTTTCCGAGTTTTCCGAGTTTTCGGATTTTTTGGGTTTTCGGACTTTTCAGAGTTTTTGAACTTTTTCGGATTTTTGATGTTTCCGAGTTTTCGGAATTTTCCGAGTTTTTGGATTTTTCCGAGTTTTCGGATTTTCGGACTTTTCCGAGTTTTTGAACTTTTTCGGATTTTTGATGTTTCCGAGTTTTCGGATTTTTCCGAGTTTTGGGATTTTTCGGAGTTTTGGAACTTTTTAGATTTTTCCGAGTTTTCGGATTTTTCCGAGTTTTCGGGTTTTGGGATTTTTCCGAGTTTTTGAACTTTTTCGGATTTTAGATTTTTCCGAGTTTTGGGATTTTTTCGAGTTTTCGGATTTTTCCGATCAACATCGACCAATGGCACAATCCGCAAGTCTCTACGACAAACGGTTCAAGAGATACACTGAGGGGGTGTGGCCTAAGGGGGCGTGGTCTAAGGATCGGGGGAGTGGTCAACATCGACCAATGAAAGGTGGTCAACATCGACCAATGGCACAATCCCCAAGTCTCTACGACAAACGGTTCAAGAGATACACTGAGGGGGTGTGGCCTAAGGGGGCGTGGTCTAAGGATCGGGGGAGTGGTCAACATCGACCAATGAAAGGTGGTCAACAGGGGGAGTGGTCAACATCGACCAATGAAAGGTGGTCAACATCGACCAATGGCACAATCCGCAAGTCTCTACGACAAACGGTTCAAGAGATACACTGAGGGGGTGTGGCCTAAGGGGGCGTGGTCTAAGGATCGGGGGAGTGGTCAACATCGACCAATGAAAGGTGGTCAACATGGACCAATGAAAAATGAAAGAGGATATCCCTACTGAGTACAATGACACAACCCACAAGACAGAGGGCGCTGTCAGCAATTCAGTAGTGCAACACAGTGATGGCCAATGATGGGTTAAGTGGATGATGTCATTGGCAGCTCAGCCACGAGCCACACAGCTGAACCAATCATGAGTGAGCCATGAGCCACACAGGTGAAGCAATCACTATGACTTGCATATTTTCTATCTAATGCATTTCTATGGAGGCAGATGCATGACTGCATTGTCACATTGATTAAAAGAAAACTATAAGAGATGAAGCGTTGTGACGCGCACATGAGCACTACAACGAGTAGGCGAAGGGTTGTGCGCGATATTGTGACATTCGTGCGATATTGTGGCACTCCTTCGGCGATCGGAACAGAAGGCTAAAAAATAGTGTGAAAAATGTGATTTCTAGAGTGCGATTGCATGGCGGTCAATGGGGAGGAGAACCTTCAAACAAATGGTCGTCAGTTGAGATAGAAATGTCCAATTCCATTTATTTTTCTTTTGTGAGCGGGTTGACAGCCGTGTCATCGTTTTGATGTGTTTGTTTTATTTCTACGTCCAAAATTGAGATCACACTCGCAATTCACCCAAGGTAGGGGGTAAAAGATTATTTCAGCTGCTACACTCTAAAATGCAATGCATTCCCAATGGGACCGATATTTTACCGTTTAAAGTCGATTCGTAGCCAGACGGTGCGGTGAAACTTTACGAGTTCGGAGACCGGTGTTGCCATAGGCAAGCCGCTCGTTTTGATACCTTTCACGTGTATGGGGCGCGAACGCTTACGTGTTGCAAAGTGTTTGCAAAATCGGTGGAATAAAGAATAAAGAATAACTAGACAATTCCGCGCGGGGGAAATTGTGAAAGTGTGGGTGACGCCTGTGCACCGCCGGCCAACGGGGGAGAGGGTCTCTCGCGAGTCTCTATGACAAACGGTTCAAAGGATACAAAAAGGGGGCGCGGCCTAAGGATCGGGGGAGTGGTCAACATAGACCAATCAAAGAGGATATCCCTAATGAGTGCAATGACACAACCCGCAACACTATTACACTATTACACACTATTACACTATTACACTATTACACACTATTACACTATTACACACTATTACACTATTACACACTATTACACTATTACACTATTACACTATTACACAATATTACACTATTACACACTATTACACTATTACACTATTACACACTATTACACTATTACACACTATTACACACTATTACACTATTACACACTATTACACTATTACACTATTACACACTATTACACTATTACACACTATTACACACTATTACACTATTACACTATTACACACTATTACACACTATTACACTATTACACACTATTACACTATTACACTATTACACACTATTAAACTATTACACTATTACACACTATTACACTATTACACACTATTACACTATTACACTATTACACACTATTACACTATTACACTATTACACACTATTACACACTATTACACTATTACACTATTACACACTATTACACACTATTACACTATTACACTATTACACACTATTACACTATTACACACTATTACACTATTACACTATTACACACTATTACACTATTACACACTATTACACTATTACACTATTACACACTATTACACTATTACACTATTACACACTATTACACTATTACACACTATTACACTATTACACTATTACACACTATTACACTATTACACACTATTACACTATTACACTATTACACACTATTACACTATTACACTATTACACACTATTACACTATTACACACTATTACACTATTACACTATTACACACTATTACACTATTACACACTATTACACTATTACACACTATTACACTATTACACACTATTACACTATTACACTATTACACACTATTACACTATTACACACTATTACACTATTACACTATTACACACTATTACACTATTACACACTATTACACTATTACACTATTACACACTATTACACTATTTCACACTATTACACTATTACACACTATTACACTATTACACTATTACACACTATTACACTATTACACACTATTACACTATTACACTATTACACACTATTACACTATTACACTATTACACACTATTACACTATTACACACTATTACACTATTACACTATTACACACTATTACACACTATTACACTATTACACACTATTACACTATTACACTATTACACACTATTACACACTATTACACACTATTACACACTATTACACTATTACACACTATTACACTATTACACACTATTGCACTATTACACACTATTACACTATTACACACTATTACACTATTACACACTATTACACTATTACACTATTACACACTATTACGCTATTACACACTATTACACACTATTACACTATTACACTATTACACACTATTACACTATTACACTATTACACACTATTACACTATTAGACACTATTACACTATTACACACTATTACACTATTACACTATTACACACTATTACACTATTACACTATTACACACTATTAAACTATTACACTATTACACACTATTACACTATTACACACTATTACACTATTACACTATTACACACTATTACACTATTACACTATTACACACTATTACACACTATTACACTATTACACTATTACACACTATTACACACTATTACACTATTACACTATTACACACTATTACACTATTACACACTATTACACTATTACACTATTACACACTATTACACTATTACACACTATTACACTATTACACTATTACACACTATTACACTATTACACTATTACACACTATTACACTATTACACACTATTACACTATTACACTATTACACACTATTACACTATTACACACTATTACACTATTACACTATTACACACTATTACACTATTACACTATTACACACTATTACACTATTACACACTATTACACTATTACACTATTACACACTATTACACTATTACACACTATTACACTATTACACACTATTACACTATTACACACTATTACACTATTACACTATTACACACTATTACACTATTACACTATTACACTATTACACTATTACACACTATTACACTATTACACACTATTACACTATTACACTATTACACACTATTACACTATTTCACACTATTACACTATTACACACTATTACACTATTACACTATTACACACTATTACACTATTACACACTATTACACTATTACACTATTACACACTATTACACTATTACACTATTACACACTATTACACTATTACACTATTACACACTATTACACTATTACACTATTACACACTATTACACACTATTACACTATTACACACTATTACACTATTACACTATTACACACTATTACACACTATTACACACTATTACACACTATTACACTATTACACACTATTACACTATTACACACTATTGCACTATTACACACTATTACACTATTACACACTATTACACTATTACACACTATTACACTATTACACTATTACACACTATTACGCTATTACACACTATTACACACTATTACACTATTACACTATTACACACTATTACACTATTACACTATTACACACTATTACACTATTAGACACTATTACACTATTACACACTATTACACTATTACACTATTACACACTATTACACACTATTACACTATTACACACTATTACACTATTACACACTATTACACTATTACACACTATTACACTATTACACAATATTACACTATTACACACTATTACACTATTACACTATTACACACTATTACACTATTACACTATTACACTACTACACGCTATTACACTATTACACTATTACACTATTACACACTATTACACTATTACACACTATTACACTATTACACACTATTACACTATTACACTATTACACTATTACACACTATTACACACTATTACACTATTACACACTATTACACTATTACACTATTACACACTATTACACTATTACACACTATTACAATATTACACACTATTACACTATTACACTATTACACACTATTACACTATTACACACTATTACACTATTACACACTATTACACACTATTATACTATTACACACTATTACACTATTACACACTATTACACTATTACACTATTACACACTATTACACTATTACACACTATTACACTATTACACACTATTACACTATTACACACTATTACACACTATTACACACTATTACACTATTACACACTATTACACTATTACACTATTACACACTATTACACACTATTACACTATTACACTATTACACACTATTACACTATTACACTATTACACACTATTACACTATTACACACTATTACACTATTACACACTATTACACTATTACACACTATTACACACTATTACACTATTACACACTATTACACCATTACACTATTACACACTATTACACTATTACACACTATTACACTATTACACACTATTACACTATTACACACTATTACACTATTACACTATTACACACTATTACACTATTACACTATTACACACTATTACACTATTACACACTATTACACTATTACACTATTACACTATTACACACTATTACACACTATTACACACTATTACACTATTACACACTATTACACTATTACACACTATTACACTATTACACACTATTACACTATTACACTATTACACACTATTACACTATTACACACTATTACACTATTACACACTATTACACTATTACACTATTACACACTATTACACTATTACACACTATTACACTATTACACACTATTACACATTATTACACTATTACACTATTACACACTATTACACTATTACACACTATTACACACTATTACACACTATTACACTATTACACACTATTACACTATTACACACTATTACACTATTACACACTATTACACACTATTACACTATTACACACTACACACTATTACACTATTACACTATTACACACTATTACACTATTACACACTATTACACTATTACACTATTACACTATTACACACTATTACACTATTACACACTATTACACTATTACACTATTACACACTATTACACTATTACACACTATTACACTATTACACACTATTACACTATTACACACTATTACACTATTACACTATTACACACTATTACCCTATTACACTATTACACACTATTACACTAGTACACACTATTACACTATTACACTATTACACACTATTACACTATTACACTATTACACTATTACACACTATTACACTATTACACACTATTACACTATTACACACTATTACACTATTACACACTATTACACTATTACACTATTACACACTATTACACTATTACACACTATTACACTATTACACTATTACACACTATTACACTATTACACTATTACACACTATTACACTATTACACACTATTACACTATTACACTATTACACACTATTACACACTATTACACACTATTACACACTATTACACTATTACACACTATTACACACTATTACACACTATTACACTATTACACACTATTACACTATTACACTATTACACACTATTACACTATTACACACTATTACACTATTACACACTATTACACTATTACACTATTACACACTATTTTACACTATTACACACTATTACACTATTACACTATTACACACTATTACACTATTACACTATTACACACTATTACACTATTAGACACTATTACACTATTACACACTATTACACTATTACACTATTACACACTATTACACACTATTACACACTATTACACACTATTACACTATTACACACTATTACACTATTACACACTATTACACTATTACACAATATTACACTATTACACACTATTACACTATTACACTATTACACACTATTACACACTATTACACTATTACACTATTACACACTATTACACACTATTACACTATTACACTATTACACACTATTACACTATTACACCGAGTACAATGGCACAATCCGCAAGTCTCTACGACAAACGGTTCAAGAGATACACTGAGGGGGTGTGGCCTAAGGGGGCGTGGTCTAAGGATCGGGGGAGTGGTCAACATCGACCAATGAAAGGTGGTCAACATCGACCAATGGCACAATCCCCAAGTCTCTACGACAAACGGTTCAAGAGTTACACTGAGGGGGTGTGGCCTAAGGGGGCGTGGTCTAAGGATCGGGGGAGTGGTCAACATCGACCAATGAAAAGTGGTCAACAGGGGGAGTGGTCAACATCGACCAATGAAAGGTGGTCAACATCGACCAATGGCACAATCCGCAAGTCTCTACGACAAACGGTTCAAGAGATACACTGAGGGGGTGTGGCCTAAGGGGGCGTGGTCTAAGGATCGGGGGAGTGGTCAACATCGACCAATGAAAGGTGGTCAACATGGACCAATGAAAAATGAAAGAGGATATCCCTACTGAGTACAATGACACAACCCACAAGACAGAGGGCGCTGTCAGCAATTCAGTACTGCAACACAGTGATGGCCAATGATGGGTTAAGTGGATGATGTCATTGGCAGCTCAGCCACGAGCCACACAGCTGAACCAATCATGAGTGAGCCATGAGCCACACAGGTGAAGCAATCACTATGACTTGCATATTTTCTATCGAATGCATTTCTATGGAGGCAGATGCATGACTGCATTGTCACATTGATTAAAAGAAAACTATAAGAGATGAAGCGTTGTGACGCGCACATGAGCACTACAACGAGTAGGCGAAGGGTTGTGCGCGATATTGTGACATTCGTGCGATATTGTGGCACTCCTTCGGCGATCGGAACAGAAGGCTAAAAAATAGTGTGAAAAATGTGATTTCTAGAGTGCGATTGCATGGCGGTCAATGGGGAGGAGAACCTTCAAACAAATGGTCGTCAGTTGAGATAGAAATGTCCAATTCCATTTATTTTTCTTTTGTGAGCGGGTTGACAGCCGTGTCATCGTTTTGATGTGTTTGTTTTATTTCTACGTCCAAAATTGAGATCACACTCGCAATTCACCCAAGGTAGGGGGAAAAAGATTATTTCAGCTGCTACACTCTAAAATGCAATGCATTCCCAATGGGACCGATATTTTACCGTTTAAAGTCGATTCGTAGCCAGACGGTGCGGTGAAACTTTACGAGTTCGGAGACCGGTGTTGCCATAGGCAAGCCGCTCGTTTTGATACCTTTCACGTGTATGGGGCGCGAACGCTTACGTGTTGCAAAGTGTTTGCAAAATCGGTGGAATAAAGAATAATAAATAACTAGACAATTCCGCGCGGGGGAAATTGTGAAAGTGTGGGTGACGCCTGTGCACCGCCGGCCAACGGGGGAGAGGGTCTCTCGCGAGTCTCTATGACAAACGGTTCAAAGGATACAAAAAGGGGGCGCGGCCTAAGGATCGGGGGAGTGGTCAACATAGACCATTTGAAGATGACTACAGATGTGATTTTATTAACTATAACACAAACTCCCTTTCGTGTTGTATTATTTAATACTCACCCTTTCTCATGGCACCATGTGTCCAAGAAGTGGCAGATCAAACTAAATGATCTATTACACACTATTACACTATTACACACTATTACACTATTACACTATTACACACTATTACACACTAGTACACACTATTACACTATTACACACTATTACACACAGATCAAACTAAATGATCTATTACACACTATTACACTATTACACACTATTACACTATTACACTATTACACACTATTACACACTAGTACACACTATTACACTATTACACACTATTACACACTATTACACTATTACACACTATTACACTATTACACACTATTACACTATTACACTATTACACACTATTACACTATTACACTATTACACACTATTACACTATTACACTATTACACACTATTACACTATTACACACTATTACACTATTACACACTATTACACTATTACACACTATTACACTATTACACTATTACACACTATTACACTATTACAGAGTTTTTGGATTTTTTTCGGGTGTTCGGGTTTTCGGACTTTTCCGAGTTTTTGAACTTTTTCGGATTTTTGATGTTTCCGAGTTTTCGGATTTTTCCGAGTTTTTGGGTTTTCGGACTTTTCAGAGTTTTTGAACTTTTTCGGATTTTTGATGTTTCCGAGTTTTTGGATTTTTCCGAGTTTTTGGGTTTTCGGACTTTTCAGAGTTTTTGAACTTTTTCGGATTTTTGATGTTTCCGAGTTTTCGGAATTTTCCGAGTTTTTGGATTTTTCCGAGTTTTCGGATTTTCGGACTTTTCCGAGTTTTTGAACTTTTTCGGATTTTTGATGTTTCCGAGTTTTCGGATTTTTCCGAGTTTTGGGATTTTTCGGAGTTTTGGAACTTTTTAGATTTTTCCGAGTTTTCGGATTTTTCCGAGTTTTCAGGTTTTGGGATTTTTCCGAGTTTTTGAACTTTTTCGGATTTTAGATTTTTCCGAGTTTTGGGATTTTTTCGAGTTTTCGGATTTTTCCGATCAACATCGACCAATGGCACAATCCGCAAGTCTCTACGACAAACGGTTCAAGAGATACACTGAGGGGGTGTGGCCTAAGGGGGCGTGGTCTAAGGATCGGGGGAGTGGTCAACATCGACCAATGAAAGGTGGTCAACATCGACCAATGGCACAATCCCCAAGTCTCTACGACAAACGGTTCAAGAGATACACTGAGGGGGTGTGGCCTAAGGGGGCGTGGTCTAAGGATCGGGGGAGTGGTCAACATCGACCAATGAAAGGTGGTCAACAGGGGGAGTGGTCAACATCGACCAATGAAAGGTGGTCAACATCGACCAATGGCACAATCCGCAAGTCTCTACGACAAACGGTTCAAGAGATACACTGAGGGGGTGTGGCCTAAGGGGGCGTGGTCTAAGGATCGGGGGAGTGGTCAACATCGACCAATGAAAGGTGGTCAACATGGACCAATGAAAAATGAAAGAGGATATCCCTACTGAGTACAATGACACAACCCACAAGACAGAGGGCGCTGTCAGCAATTCAGTACTGCAACACAGTGATGGCCAATGATGGGTTAAGTGGATGATGTCATTGGCAGCTCAGCCACGAGCCACACAGCTGAACCAATCATGAGTGAGCCATGAGCCACACAGGTGAAGCAATCACTATGACTTGCATATTTTCTATCCAATGCATTTCTATGGAGGCAGATGCATGACTGCATTGTCACATTGATTAAAAGAAAACTATAAGAGATGAAGCGTTGTGACGCGCACATGAGCACTACAACGAGTAGGCGAAGGGTTGTGCGCGATATTGTGACATTCGTGCGATATTGTGGCACTCCTTCGGCGATCGGAACAGAAGGCTAAAAAATAGTGTGAAAAATGTGATTTCTAGAGTGCGATTGCATGGCGGTCAATGGGGAGGAGAACCTTCAAACAAATGGTCGTCAGTTGAGATAGAAATGTCCAATTCCATTTATTTTTCTTTTGTGAGCGGGTTGACAGCCGTGTCATCGTTTTGATGTGTTTGTTTTATTTCTACGTCCAAAATTGAGATCACACTCGCAATTCACCCAAGGTAGGGGGAAAAAGATTATTTCAGCTGCTACACTCTAAAATGCAATGCATTCCCAATGGGACCGATATTTTACCGTTTAAAGTCGATTCGTAGCCAGACGTTGCGGTGAAACTTTACGAGATCGGAGACCGGTGTTGCCATAGGCAAGCCGCTCGTTTTGATACCTTTCACGTGTATGGGGCGCGAACGCTTACGTGTTGCAAAGTGTTTGCAAAATCGGTGGAATAAAGAATAATAATAAAAAGAGTATGGATATGTATAGTGTGGGTGGCAACCTGGCTTCGCCAGGTCACCCACACTAATAAAAAGAGTATGGATATGTATAGTGTGGGTGGCAACCTGGCTTCGCCAGGTCACCCACACTAACTAGACAATTCCGCGCGGGGGAAATTGTGAAAGTGTGGGTGACGCCTGTGCACCGCCGGCCAACGGGGGAGAGGGTCTCTCGCGAGTCTCTATGACAAACGGTTCAAAGGATACAAAAAGGGGGTGCGGCCTAAGGATCGGGGGAGTGGTCAACATAGACCAATCAAAGAGGATATCCCTACTGAGTGCAATGACACAACCCGCAACACTATTACACTATTACACACTATTACACTATTACACTATTACACACTATTACACACTATTACACACTATTACACTATTACACACTATTACACTATTACACACTATTACACTATCACACACTATTACACTATTACACACTATTACACTATTACACACTATTACACACTATTACACACTATTACACACTATTACACTATTACACACTATTACACTATTACACACTATTACACACTATTACACACTATTACACACTATTACACACTATTACACACTATTACACACTATTACACTATTACACACTATTACACTATTACACTATTACACACTATTACACTATTACACACTATTACACTATTACACTATTACACTATTACACACTATTACACTATTACACTATTACACACTATTACACTATTACACACTATTACACTATTACACTATTACACACTATTACACTATTACACACTATTACACTATTACACACTATTACACACTATTACACTATTACACACTATTACACTATTACACACTATTACACTATTACACTATTACACTATTACACACTATTACACAATTACACACTATAACACTATTACACTATTACACACTATTACACTATTACACACTATTGCACTATTACACTATTACACACTATTACACTATTACACACTATTACACTATTACACTATTACACTATTACACACTATTACACTATTACACTATTACACACTATTACACTATTACACTATTGCACACTATTACACTATTACACTATTACACACTATTACACTATTACACTATTACACACTATTACACACTATTACACTATATTACACACTATTACACTATTACACTATTACACACTATTACACACTATTACACTATTACACACTATTACACTATTACACTATTACACACTATTACAATATTACACTATTACACACTATTACACTATTACACACTATTACACTATTACACTATTACACACTATTACACTATTACACACTATTACACTATTACACACTATTACACACTATTACACTATTACACACTATTACACTATTACACTATTACACACTATTACACTATTACACTATTACACACTATTACACTATTACACACTATTACACTATTACACACTATTACACTATTACACACTATTACACTATTACACACTATTACACTATTACACTATTACACTATTACACACTATTACACTATTACACACTATTACACTATTACACACTATTACACTATTACACTATTACACACTATTACACTATTACACTATTACACACTATTACACTATTACACACTATTACACTATTACACTATTACACTATTACACACTATTACACTATTACACACTATTACACTATTACACTATTACACACTATTACACTATTACACACTATTACACTATTACACTATTACACACTATTACACTATTACACACTATTACACTATTACACTATTACACACTATTACACTATTACACTATTACACACTATTACACTATTACACACTATTACACTATTACACTATTACACACTATTACACACTATTACACTATTACACACTATTACACTATTACACACTATTACACACTATTACACTATTACACTATTACACACTATTACACTATTACACTATTACACACTATTACACTATTACACACTATTACACTATTACACACTATTACACTATTACACACTATTACACACTATTACACTATTACACACTATTACACCATTACACTATTACACACTATTACACTATTACACACTATTACACTATTACACACTATTACACTATTACACACTATTACACTATTACACTATTACACACTATTACACTATTACACTATTACACACTATTACACTATTACACACTATTACACTATTACACTATTACACTATTACACACTATTACACACTATTACACACTATTACACTATTACACACTATTACACTATTACACACTATTACACTATTACACACTATTACACTATTACACTATTACACACTATTACACTATTACACACTATTACACTATTACACACTATTACACTATTACACTATTACACACTATTACACTATTACACACTATTACACTATTACACACTATTACACATTATTACACTATTACACTATTACACACTATTACACTATTACACACTATTACACACTATTACACACTATTACACTATTACACACTATTACACTATTACACACTATTACACTATTACACACTATTACACACTATTACACTATTACACACTACACACTATTACACTATTACACTATTACACACTATTACACTATTACACACTATTACACTATTACACTATTACACTATTACACACTATTACACTATTACACACTATTACACTATTACACTATTACACACTATTACACTATTACACACTATTACACTATTACACACTATTACACTATTACACACTATTACACTATTACACTATTACACACTATTACCCTATTACACTATTACACACTATTACACTAGTACACACTATTACACTATTACACTATTACACACTATTACACTATTACACTATTACACTATTACACACTATTACACTATTACACACTATTACACTATTACACACTATTACACTATTACACACTATTACACTATTACACTATTACACACTATTACACTATTACACACTATTACACTATTACACTATTACACACTATTACACTATTACACTATTACACACTATTACACTATTACACACTATTACACTATTACACTATTACACACTATTACACACTATTACACACTATTACACACTATTACACTATTACACACTATTACACACTATTACACACTATTACACTATTACACACTATTACACTATTACACTATTACACACTATTACACTATTACACACTATTACACTATTACACACTATTACACTATTACACTATTACACACTATTTTACACTATTACACACTATTACACTATTACACTATTACACACTATTACACTATTACACTATTACACACTATTACACTATTAGACACTATTACACTATTACACACTATTACACTATTACACTATTACACACTATTACACACTATTACACACTATTACACACTATTACACTATTACACACTATTACACTATTACACACTATTACACTATTACACAATATTACACTATTACACACTATTACACTATTACACTATTACACACTATTACACACTATTACACTATTACACTATTACACACTATTACACACTATTACACTATTACACTATTACACACTATTACACTATTACACCGAGTACAATGGCACAATCCGCAAGTCTCTACGACAAACGGTTCAAGAGATACACTGAGGGGGTGTGGCCTAAGGGGGCGTGGTCTAAGGATCGGGGGAGTGGTCAACATCGACCAATGAAAGGTGGTCAACATCGACCAATGGCACAATCCCCAAGTCTCTACGACAAACGGTTCAAGAGTTACACTGAGGGGGTGTGGCCTAAGGGGGCGTGGTCTAAGGATCGGGGGAGTGGTCAACATCGACCAATGAAAAGTGGTCAACAGGGGGAGTGGTCAACATCGACCAATGAAAGGTGGTCAACATCGACCAATGGCACAATCCGCAAGTCTCTACGACAAACGGTTCAAGAGATACACTGAGGGGGTGTGGCCTAAGGGGGCGTGGTCTAAGGATCGGGGGAGTGGTCAACATCGACCAATGAAAGGTGGTCAACATGGACCAATGAAAAATGAAAGAGGATATCCCTACTGAGTACAATGACACAACCCACAAGACAGAGGGCGCTGTCAGCAATTCAGTACTGCAACACAGTGATGGCCAATGATGGGTTAAGTGGATGATGTCATTGGCAGCTCAGCCACGAGCCACACAGCTGAACCAATCATGAGTGAGCCATGAGCCACACAGGTGAAGCAATCACTATGACTTGCATATTTTCTATCGAATGCATTTCTATGGAGGCAGATGCATGACTGCATTGTCACATTGATTAAAAGAAAACTATAAGAGATGAAGCGTTGTGACGCGCACATGAGCACTACAACGAGTAGGCGAAGGGTTGTGCGCGATATTGTGACATTCGTGCGATATTGTGGCACTCCTTCGGCGATCGGAACAGAAGGCTAAAAAATAGTGTGAAAAATGTGATTTCTAGAGTGCGATTGCATGGCGGTCAATGGGGAGGAGAACCTTCAAACAAATGGTCGTCAGTTGAGATAGAAATGTCCAATTCCATTTATTTTTCTTTTGTGAGCGGGTTGACAGCCGTGTCATCGTTTTGATGTGTTTGTTTTATTTCTACGTCCAAAATTGAGATCACACTCGCAATTCACCCAAGGTAGGGGGAAAAAGATTATTTCAGCTGCTACACTCTAAAATGCAATGCATTCCCAATGGGACCGATATTTTACCGTTTAAAGTCGATTCGTAGCCAGACGGTGCGGTGAAACTTTACGAGTTCGGAGACCGGTGTTGCCATAGGCAAGCCGCTCGTTTTGATACCTTTCACGTGTATGGGGCGCGAACGCTTACGTGTTGCAAAGTGTTTGCAAAATCGGTGGAATAAAGAATAATAAATAACTAGACAATTCCGCGCGGGGGAAATTGTGAAAGTGTGGGTGACGCCTGTGCACCGCCGGCCAACGGGGGAGAGGGTCTCTCGCGAGTCTCTATGACAAACGGTTCAAAGGATACAAAAAGGGGGCGCGGCCTAAGGATCGGGGGAGTGGTCAACATAGACCATTTGAAGATGACTACAGATGTGATTTTATTAACTATAACACAAACTCCCTTTCGTGTTGTATTATTTAATACTCACCCTTTCTCATGGCACCATGTGTCCAAGAAGTGGCAGATCAAACTAAATGATCTATTACACACTATTACACTATTACACACTATTACACTATTACACTATTACACACTATTACACACTAGTACACACTATTACACTATTACACACTATTACACACAGATCAAACTAAATGATCTATTACACACTATTACACTATTACACACTATTACACTATTACACTATTACACACTATTACACACTAGTACACACTATTACACTATTACACACTATTACACACTATTACACTATTACACACTATTACACTATTACACACTATTACACTATTACACTATTACACACTATTACACTATTACACTATTACACACTATTACACTATTACACTATTACACACTATTACACTATTACACACTATTACACTATTACACACTATTACACTATTACACACTATTACACTATTACACTATTACACACTATTACACTATTACAGAGTTTTTGGATTTTTTTCGGGTGTTCGGGTTTTCGGACTTTTCCGAGTTTTTGAACTTTTTCGGATTTTTGATGTTTCCGAGTTTTCGGATTTTTCCGAGTTTTTGGGTTTTCGGACTTTTCAGAGTTTTTGAACTTTTTCGGATTTTTGATGTTTCCGAGTTTTTGGATTTTTCCGAGTTTTTGGGTTTTCGGACTTTTCAGAGTTTTTGAACTTTTTCGGATTTTTGATGTTTCCGAGTTTTCGGAATTTTCCGAGTTTTTGGATTTTTCCGAGTTTTCGGATTTTCGGACTTTTCCGAGTTTTTGAACTTTTTCGGATTTTTGATGTTTCCGAGTTTTCGGATTTTTCCGAGTTTTGGGATTTTTCGGAGTTTTGGAACTTTTTAGATTTTTCCGAGTTTTCGGATTTTTCCGAGTTTTCAGGTTTTGGGATTTTTCCGAGTTTTTGAACTTTTTCGGATTTTAGATTTTTCCGAGTTTTGGGATTTTTTCGAGTTTTCGGATTTTTCCGATCAACATCGACCAATGGCACAATCCGCAAGTCTCTACGACAAACGGTTCAAGAGATACACTGAGGGGGTGTGGCCTAAGGGGGCGTGGTCTAAGGATCGGGGGAGTGGTCAACATCGACCAATGAAAGGTGGTCAACATCGACCAATGGCACAATCCCCAAGTCTCTACGACAAACGGTTCAAGAGATACACTGAGGGGGTGTGGCCTAAGGGGGCGTGGTCTAAGGATCGGGGGAGTGGTCAACATCGACCAATGAAAGGTGGTCAACAGGGGGAGTGGTCAACATCGACCAATGAAAGGTGGTCAACATCGACCAATGGCACAATCCGCAAGTCTCTACGACAAACGGTTCAAGAGATACACTGAGGGGGTGTGGCCTAAGGGGGCGTGGTCTAAGGATCGGGGGAGTGGTCAACATCGACCAATGAAAGGTGGTCAACATGGACCAATGAAAAATGAAAGAGGATATCCCTACTGAGTACAATGACACAACCCACAAGACAGAGGGCGCTGTCAGCAATTCAGTACTGCAACACAGTGATGGCCAATGATGGGTTAAGTGGATGATGTCATTGGCAGCTCAGCCACGAGCCACACAGCTGAACCAATCATGAGTGAGCCATGAGCCACACAGGTGAAGCAATCACTATGACTTGCATATTTTCTATCCAATGCATTTCTATGGAGGCAGATGCATGACTGCATTGTCACATTGATTAAAAGAAAACTATAAGAGATGAAGCGTTGTGACGCGCACATGAGCACTACAACGAGTAGGCGAAGGGTTGTGCGCGATATTGTGACATTCGTGCGATATTGTGGCACTCCTTCGGCGATCGGAACAGAAGGCTAAAAAATAGTGTGAAAAATGTGATTTCTAGAGTGCGATTGCATGGCGGTCAATGGGGAGGAGAACCTTCAAACAAATGGTCGTCAGTTGAGATAGAAATGTCCAATTCCATTTATTTTTCTTTTGTGAGCGGGTTGACAGCCGTGTCATCGTTTTGATGTGTTTGTTTTATTTCTACGTCCAAAATTGAGATCACACTCGCAATTCACCCAAGGTAGGGGGAAAAAGATTATTTCAGCTGCTACACTCTAAAATGCAATGCATTCCCAATGGGACCGATATTTTACCGTTTAAAGTCGATTCGTAGCCAGACGTTGCGGTGAAACTTTACGAGATCGGAGACCGGTGTTGCCATAGGCAAGCCGCTCGTTTTGATACCTTTCACGTGTATGGGGCGCGAACGCTTACGTGTTGCAAAGTGTTTGCAAAATCGGTGGAATAAAGAATAATAATAAAAAGAGTATGGATATGTATAGTGTGGGTGGCAACCTGGCTTCGCCAGGTCACCCACACTAATAAAAAGAGTATGGATATGTATAGTGTGGGTGGCAACCTGGCTTCGCCAGGTCACCCACACTAACTAGACAATTCCGCGCGGGGGAAATTGTGAAAGTGTGGGTGACGCCTGTGCACCGCCGGCCAACGGGGGAGAGGGTCTCTCGCGAGTCTCTATGACAAACGGTTCAAAGGATACAAAAAGGGGGTGCGGCCTAAGGATCGGGGGAGTGGTCAACATAGACCAATCAAAGAGGATATCCCTACTGAGTGCAATGACACAACCCGCAACACTATTACACTATTACACACTATTACACTATTACACTATTACACACTATTACACACTATTACACACTATTACACTATTACACACTATTACACTATTACACACTATTACACTATCACACACTATTACACTATTACACACTATTACACTATTACACACTATTACACACTATTACACACTATTACACACTATTACACTATTACACACTATTACACTATTACACACTATTACACACTATTACACACTATTACACACTATTACACACTATTACACACTATTACACACTATTACACTATTACACACTATTACACTATTACACTATTACACACTATTACACTATTACACACTATTACACTATTACACTATTACACTATTACACACTATTACACTATTACACTATTACACACTATTACACTATTACACACTATTACACTATTACACTATTACACACTATTACACTATTACACACTATTACACTATTACACACTATTACACACTATTACACTATTACACACTATTACACTATTACACACTATTACACTATTACACTATTACACTATTACACACTATTACACAATTACACACTATAACACTATTACACTATTACACACTATTACACTATTACACACTATTGCACTATTACACTATTACACACTATTACACTATTACACACTATTACACTATTACACTATTACACTATTACACACTATTACACTATTACACTATTACACATACTCTTTACACACTATTACACTATTACACTTACACACTATTACACTATTACACTATTACACTATTACAACACTATTACAAACTATTACAACTATTACACACATAATCACTATTACACTATTACACTATTACACACTATTACTATTACACTATTCACGTTTACTATATTACACACTATACACTATTACACTATTACACTATTACACTATTACACACTATTACACTATTACACTATTACACACTATTACACTATTACACACTATTAACACTATTACACTATTACACACTATTACACTATTACACTATTACACACTATTACACTATTACACTATTACACACTACTTACATTAACTTACACACTATTACACTATTACACACTATTACACTATTACACTATTACACTATTACACTATTACACACTATTACACTATTACACTATTACACTATTACACCTATTACACTATTACACACTATTACACTAATCACTATTACACTATTACACACTATTACACTATTACACATACACACTATTACACTATTACACCTATTACACTATTACACTATTACACTATTAACACTATTACACTATTACACACTATTACACTACTATTACACTATTACACTATTACACTATTACACACTATTACACTATTTCACACTATTACACTATACACTATTACACACTATTAACACTATTACACTATTACACACTATTACAACTATTACACTATTACACCTATTACACTATTCACTATACACTATTACACTATTACACCTATTACACACTATTACACCTATTACACTATTAACACTATTACACTATTACACAAATATTACACTATTACAACACTATTACACTATTACACACTATTACACTCATATTACACTATTACACACTATTACACTATTACACTATTACACACTATTACACACTATTACTACACACTATTACACTATTAACACTATTACACTATTACACACTATTACACTATTACACACTATTACAACTATTACACACTATTACACACTATTACACTATACACACTATTACAACTATTACCACTATTACACTATTACACTTACACTATTACACACTATTACACACTATTACACATATTACACACTATTACACTATTACACAACTATTACACTATTACACACTATTACACTATTACACTATTACACACTATTACACTATTACACCTATTACACTATACACACTATTACACTATTACACTATACACACTATTACACTATTACACACTATTACACTATTACACACTATTACACATATACTATTACACTATTACACACTATTACACTATTACACACTATTACAAACTTACACACTATTACACTATTACACACTATTACACTATTACACTATTACACTATTTACACTACATATTACACTATTACACTATTACACACTATTCACACTATTACACTATTACACTATTACACACTATTACACTATTACACACTATTACACTATTACACTATTACACTATTACACACTATTACACTATTACACTATTACACTATTACACTATTACACACTATTACACTATTACACACTATTACACTATTACACACTATTACACCTATTACACACTATTACACTTAACTATTACACACTATTACACTATTTACACACTATTACACTAGTACACACTATACACTATTACACTATTACACACTATTACACTATTACACTATTACACTATTACACACTATTACACTATTACACACTATTACACTATTACACACTATTACACTATTACACACTATTACACTATTACACTATTACACACTATTACACTATTACACACTATTACACTATTACACTATTACACACTATTACACTATTACACTATTACACACTATTACACTATTACACACTATTACACTATTACACTATTACACTATTACACACTATTACACTCTATTACACACTATTACACTATTACACACTATTACCACTATTACAACTATTACAACTATTACACTATTACACTATTACACTATTAACACTATTAACACTATTACACACTATTACACTATTACACACTATTACACTATTACACTATTACACACTATTTTACACTATTACACACTATTACACTATTACACTATTACACACTATTACACTATTACACTATTACACACTATTACACTATTAGACACTATTACACTATTACACACTATTACACTATTACACTATTACACTATTACACACTATTACCACTATTACACACTATTACACTATTACACACTATTACACTATTACACAACTATTACACTATTACACAATATTACACTATTACACACTATTACACTATTACACTATTACACACTATTACACACTATTACACTATTACACTATTACACACTATTACACACTATTACACTATTACACTATTACACACTATTACACTATTACACCGAGTACAATGGCACAATCCGCAAGTCTCTACGACAAACGGTTCAAGAGATACACTGAGGGGGTGTGGCCTAAGGGGCGTGGTCTAAGGATCGGGGGGAGTGGTCAACATCGACCCAATGAAAGGTGGTCAACATCGACCAATGGCACAATCCCCAAGTCTCTACGACAAACGGTTCAAGAGTTACACTGAGGGGTGTGCCTAAGGGGGCGTGGTCTAAGGATCGGGGGAGTGGTCAACATCGACCAATGAAAAGTGGTCAACAGGGGGAGTGGTCAACATCGACCAATGAAAGGTGGTCAACATCGACCAATGGCACAATCCGCAAGTCTCTACGACAAACGGTTCAAGAGATACACTGAGGGGGTGTGGCCTAAGGGGGGCGTGGTCTAAGGATCGGGGAGTGGTCAACATCGACCAATGAAAGGTGGTCAACATGGACCAATGAAAAATGAAAGAGGATATCCCTACTGAGTACAATGACACAACCCACAAGACAGAGGGCGCTGTCAGCAATTCAGTACTGCAACACAGTGATGGCCAATGATGGGTTAAGTGGATGATGTCATTGCAGCTCAGCCACGAGCCACACAGCTGAACCAATCATGAGTGAGCATGAGCCACACAGGTGAAGCAATCACTATGACTTGCATATTTTCTATCGAATGCATTTCTATGGAGGCAGATGCATGACTGCATTGTCACATTGATTAAAAGAAAAACTATAAGAGATGAAGCGTTGTGACGCGCACATGAGCACTACAACGAGTAGGCGAAGGGTTGTGCGCGATATTGTGACATTCGTGCGATATTGTGGCACTCCTTCGGCGATCGGAACAGAAGGCTAAAAAATAGTGTGAAAAATGTGATTTCTAGAGTGCGATTGCATGGCGGTCAATGGGGAGGAGAACCTTCAACAAATGGTCGTCAGTTGAGATAGAAATGTCCAATTCCATTTATTTTTCTTTTGTGAGCGGGTTGACAGCCGTGTCATCGTTTTGATGTGTTTGTTTTATTTCTACGTCCAAAATTGAGATCACACTCGCAATTCACCCAAGGTAGGGGGAAAAAGATTATTTCAGCTGCTACACTCTAAAATGCAATGCATTCCCAATGGGACCGATATTTTACCGTTTAAAGTCGATTCGTAGCCAGACGGTGCGGTGAAACTTTACGAGTTCGGAGACCGTGTTGCCATAGGCAAGCCGCTCGTTTTGATACCTTTCACGTGTATGGGGCGCGAACGCTTACGTGTTGCAAAGTGTTTGCAAATCGGTGGAATAAAGAATAATAAATAACTAGACAATTCCGCGCGGGGAAATTGTGAAAGTGTGGGTGACGCCTGTGCACCGCCGGCAACGGGGGAGAGGGTCTCTCGCGAGTCTCTATGACAAACGGTTCAAAGGATACAAAAAGGGGGCGCGGCCTAAGGATCGGGGGAGTGGTCAACATAGACCATTTGAAGATGACTACAGATGTGATTTTATTAACTATAACACAAACTCCATTTCGTGTTGTATTATTTAATACTCACCCTTTCTCATGGCACCATGTGTCCAAGAAGTGGCAGATCAAACTAAATGATCTATTACACACTATTACACTATTACACATTACACTATTACACTATTACACACTATTACACACTAGTACACACTATTACACTATTACACACTATTACACACAGATCAAACTAAATGATCTATTACACACTATTACACTATTACACACTATTACACTATTACACTATTACACACTATTACACACTAGTACACCTATTACACTATTACACACTATTACACACTATTACACTATTACACACTATTACACTATTACACACTATTACACTATTACACTATTACACACTATTACACTATTACACTATTACACACTATTACACTATTACACTATTACACACTATTACACTATTACACACTATTACACTATTACACACTATTACACTATTACACACTATTACACTATTACACTATTACACACTATTACACTATTACAGAGTTTTTGGATTTTTTCGGGTGTTCGGGTTTTCGACTTTTCCGAGTTTTGAACTTTTTCGGATTTTTGATGTTTCCGAGTTTTCGGATTTTTCCGAGTTTTTGGGTTTTCGGATTTTCAGAGTTTTTGAACTTTTTCGGATTTTTGATGTTTCCGAGTTTTTGGATTTTTCCGAGTTTTTGGGTTTTCGGACTTTTCAGAGTTTTTGAACTTTTTCGGATTTTTGATGTTTCGAGTTTTCGGAATTTTCCGAGTTTTTGGATTTTTCCGAGTTTCGGATTTTCGGACTTTTCCGAGTTTTTGAACTTTTTCGATTTTGATGTTTCCGAGTTTCGGATTTTTCCGAGTTTTGGGATTTTCGGAGTTTTGGAACTTTTTAGATTTTTCCGAGTTTTCGGTTTTTCCGAGTTTCAGGTTTTGGCGATTTTTCGGTTTTTGAACTTTTTCGATTTTAGATTTTTCGAGTTTGGATTTTTTCGAGTTTTCGGTTTTTCCGATCAACATCGACCAATGGCACAATCCGCAAGTCTCT
>NC_140165.1:44687647-44710147 GCF_963971535.1 Notolepis coatsorum
AGACGGAAAATGGAAGTCATGCAGAAACGCATTGACTGAAGAAATCCTGCTCCTTTGTTGTGCGATTAAGGACTGGGGATAAGCAGCACAGAGGGGGGCCAAATAATGCACACGCAGGGGAGCAGCTCACACACACACACACACAATCTACATACTAAAACGGGTGCACAGGCACGCACAGATATACATACAACACCACACACATACACACACATGGACATGCACTGAAAGAAACCCTGGAGATCCCCAAACCTTCTCCCACTGAATAACAATGCATGTGAGATTTGGGCCATCTTCAAATTCATTGTATTGATTCGGGACAAACTCGCTAGTCTCAGAGCCAATGGTAACGCCTGCTGTTAGCAGCCTTTTGGAGTTAAATATATTTTCCAAAAGGATGCTGTTGTTTTTTTTTCTCATTCATGCTGACCATCAAGAAGTTCTAATTCAATTTAATCTTATTTACACTCTTTCCGTTCTTTCCTGTTCAAGTCAAAGAAACATGTCCTCTCAAAGAAACATATCGATTCTGAATATTTAAAACGGTTTCAATACTAATTTCCCGAAATATCGATATTTAATTATTCATAAAAAACAAAAACTAAATATATATATATATTTTTTGTATAAGGAAGTTGCATTGTTCATTTCAATACCTGTAATTGTACAGTAGTCCACACACACACATGTGCTTTTCAAGGTATCGTATCGAAGTTCGAAATTCCACTATCGTGACAACACTAATAGAGACCATATTAGATCCCCACGTGGGGTATCATTGGAAAGCCACACTCATTGGCTACAACCCTGTCCAAAATGTTTAGAGATCGCCAAATGATTGACAGAGCTAGAGCCCCGGAAGTCATGTACTTTGCCGTGTACTTTGGTGCACGCCTCACATATCGGCATGTAACTCGAGAACCGCTGAACAGGTTTTGTCGCCTGAAACGGCAATTGACAAGCAACAAATATGGCTTTAATTCTATTTTATATTGTATTAAAAGAAATGCATACCCGAGACGTTAGAGGTCGGCAAAGTTGCACGTCACGAATCGTCCTCAAGAAGGCCCACATGTGGGCCCTTGGATGTTAAGAGGTTGTGTTTATTTTTCAAATGTAGCCAAGAGTAAAGACCATAACCCTATCAAAACAGCAGTCAAAGTGTATTTTCATTTTTACCAATGTTTTTAAGATTAACCGAAAATATGAATTTATCGGAAAAATGCTAATGATATCTCTTTTATCGTAAAACGGAAGAAAATTACTAAATCCAGATTTAACACTCCATAGATGTATGATTTGGCCATAATAAGATCAAGGTCAAGTTCAAGGTAAAATGTTAATTTATAATTAAAATGGATTATAATTTATTACTGTATCTACAAATCCTTCTGTTTAATCATCTTCCCTTTATTAATTTGGTTAGATTTTTTGTACACTTGATCTCAAGAAGGTGGTGAATGAGCTCAGTGAGCGAGCTCAGATCCAGCACAATTGTAACATGGTGTTATTCACTGGAAAAAAATGCAAAAAAAACATAATTTATATTCTCCTTTGTTTCATTACAATTTACTCAAGCCTAGACACAATATTTCTGACACTGGGAATACATACCCCCATGTCCCTAGATGTTCCTAGATACCAGGAACATGCTAATTGACCTTGTAGAAGTGGAGCACTCTTCCATTTACTTAGGCATGTACCCTTGTGCGAAATTTCAGAAAATAGGTCTACAGCTTAACAGGTTTTTTGTATGTTTGATTTTGGAAATCGGTGTATAAATAAAAGATATCAGTAACAATTCGTACTATCACTACTACTGCTACTCATGCACGCACGCATTCATACACACAAAATCACTCACACTCACACAGATAGGCCTAATAAGATGGAGAAAATAAGTGTCTCTACTACAGCTAAAGGAAGCACTGGAGAGCTGTGACCAGAGCTATTCATTACCAGAGTTTGGACAATGGGGTTTCATAAAGAGTTCTAGAATATCAGTGGCTTAAATAACTCACTATGACAATATGGCCACAACATGACGTCCCTACTATCCAACCTGGCCAAACTCTGGTAATAAATGGCTCCTGCTGTGACAACTTTAATAAGCCAGTTGGCAGACAGTATGTGTGTGTGACTGCAGCCAGCTAATCCTACTACTTGAATGTATCTAAACAAGTTATGATATTCGGGGGTCTGGAACTATTTTCAGTCTGTCTGCCAATTCAGTTTTGGACAATTCAGTTGGACTTCTTGGATGTATATATTTTATATTATTATATTATTACGTTATCCCATCCTGGGATCTGATTTGTGGTCAGTTTGATTTGTTTCTTGAATGCTGGGGCCTTGCAGATTGTAACAGTGTAACTCGAGTTATACGCTACTTTAGGGGCCACAAGTAATGATTAAAGGAACATGCTAACATTTTTGGGAAATTAGCTTACCGTCTTCTCCAGAGAGAGACAAGAAGATAGACGGATTGAGAACCACCGTCTTAAAGGAACACACCAACATTTTGGGAACTTAGCTTATCGTCTTCTCCAGAGAGAGACAAGAAGATAGATACCAGTTTGCTCTCTGTGCGTTCAGTAGAAAGCTATCTGGCTGCATGTTAGCCTAGCTTAGCACAATGCATGGAAGCGGACAGTGCCGGTTAGCCTAGGCATTGTCCAACTAACACCTCTTCTGAAGGCTAACCGGCACTGTCTGCTTCCATTCATTGTGCTATGCTAGGCTAACGTGCAGCCAGATAGCTTTCTACTGAACGCACAGAGAGGAAACTGGTATCTATCTTCTTGTCTCTCTCTGGAGAAGACGATAAGCTAATTTCCCAAAATGTTGGCGTGTTCTAGTAGGGATGTCCTGATACCAGTAACAGTATCGGCACCGGGTACGACACTGTGCTCATGTACTCCTACTTGGAAAACTACTGCCATGTTTGTTCAGGAAAACACCAAATACAATGTAATGTTAAAACATTTATAAAATGTAGATTATTTTAACGTAAAATGTCAGCAACAGCGTCATGTTGTATATTTGATTTGTTGCAGCCAATAAGCGAGGAAGTGTCTTCAAAGTGATTGTTAAGTGTAACGGTATGATTAAGTACTCATATCGTGCTTGGTATCGGCAAGTACCCAAATGTAAGTACTTGTACTTGTATTTTGGTCTGAAGAAAAGTGACATCCCTAGTATCTAACTAATGGGGAACTATATTGTAACAAAGTGTAGGAAGAACTATTATTTTTTTCAAATTCGAGATGTAGAGGTGCAGGCAGAACATGAGGATCTGAGAGTTAAATAGTTAAATAGTTATTTTTCTGAATGCGTAGCAAAGTTACAAGCCATTCTGGAAGGATTTCACCTTGCTGAGACGTCAAGTCTGAGCACTTGAGTCAAGACTTGACTCATTAGCTCCAATCAGTACTTAATCCGTGTCATTCTGTGTGAGTCAGCGGTATGTGTGATGAAAGCGACTGCATGAAAGTGGCTGCTGTCACGGCGACGATTAGACCTCTGACCTTTTGACACAACCTCCTATGACTGCTTCACAACGTCCGAGTGGTGCTTTGCTGACTCAACGCGTGACATTTTCAACATGATGTGATAAACACATTGTTGTGGGGACATATGGTCCTCACAAGTACAAGAGCACACACACACAGATATCGTAATACGAGGGGAGCGTTCGAATCCTGCATCAGTTCCCTTAACGTCCCTCTGCGTTTTGCCAGAAACAAATCAAAACACAGTCCAAACATGACAGTTTGTCGTACTCCCCCAAGGTTTTGCGAGATTGCATTCCTTTATTTTCTGTTCATCAGATACATCTTCTGTTTATATTCTATACAGCACTGAAGGCACACACAAAATAAAAACTAAACCAAAACAAATATATAATGTGATAAGTATATACAAAATATACAGAATAAATAATTCAATTCAGATAGTAAAAAAAACGTTATAGAGTGTGTGTGTGCTTACATAAACCGTGTTGAAGTTGAACGTCGGTCCCCGACAGAACGACGGGGATAGAAATCCAGAAGAGCGTTGAATGTTCACGCCGTGAACGCCTCCAATCAACAGAAGTCCACGAGCTTGTACACGAGATGGTCGCCGTCGACACCGTCCACCAGTTTTATCAGCAAAAAAACTGGGCTGCGGCTTTAATATTTGGACACCCGTTTTTGTCCATAATTGTCGTTCTGTGGCGGTCAACCTGTCGACGACCGGTCACATGCTAAACGCTGCAACCACATTGGTGCTGCAGCATGTCAATCAGTTGTTAAAGGAAACGTGTGTGGGTAGTGTGGTTCGCTTGCTGTCTGCACACTCGTAAGACAGAATTGTGAAATGAAACACACTCGTGCAGCGGCCCAGCATGCGTGTGTGTGTGCACACAAACACATTAACTCCCTCACTCTCACTCTCACACACAGGCACACACACAGGCACGCACGCACGCACGCACGCACGCACGCACGCACGCACGCACGCACGCACACACACACACACACACACACACACACACACACACACACACACACACACACACACACACACACACACACACACACACACACACACACACACACACACACACACACACACACACACACACACACACACACACACACACACACACACACACACACACACACACACACACACACACACACACACACACACACACACACACACACACACACACACAGCCAAAAACAAACCAAAATAAAGAAACAAGAACAAAACATTTCCATAGATGTACATACACATTAGTGGCTATTTCTCTGGCCAAAAGAAAGTGTAGTTCAGCAGGACATAGTATTGATTGTCATGCACAATCGTATGGCATCTAATTAGTGCAATGCATTTTTACAACATTACAGTTATGTATAATATATCGCAACCTTAAGTGCTCTATACCCCCCCCCCCCCCAAAAAAACACAAAAACAAACAAACAAACAAAACAAAAATTGGTTTGTTTTTTTGTAAATACCAGTTTGAATACAAAATTAATAAATATCCAAGGAATGGGATCGGATGCAGTGTCTCTGGATGAAAGAAAGAAGCACAAAGAAGAGCATAGCACTAAGACCATGGATATGCAGATTCTCATCAGTGTTGTCCAACAATACAGTACATTTTGGCATTTTGTTGACTCTATGGCACACATGCCATTCATAGCAGTGACGACCGGACAGACTGGCTTGTTTAGATCAGGAGGGAAAAAAAGTCAGCACAAAGCTGAAGATATATATAAAAAAAAAAATTATAAATAAAAATAATTGTTTACATGGCAATCGTGGGTCACATGGTGATTTCAATCATTTCACTCATTTTGGAATGTTTGATTTATCCTGCCAGTGAGTGTCAGATGGGTGGGTTTACACTTTAGGGAACAATTCTAATCAACTGCAGGCAAATTTAAATCAATCACAAAGTGGTATTTGTATAGATATTGAATAGGTTTTTTTTTCCAATCCAGGACTGCTTAATACCCTGCAATACCCTGTTTTAAGTTACATTTGGCCAACATATTAATTATGTTATCAGCTACATAGCACTACTGTCAACAGAAAAATTAAGTAACAAGAAAATAAACCACTTATACATTCTGTGCTACAAATAAATTGCTACTTAATGTGTCCAAGATATATTGTGAAAGGTACAAGAGGGCAAATCAGACAAGGCACTTCTTATTTCTCAACAAAACCATAACATCAGTTGTTTAAGTTTTGTTTTAGTTTTCTTTGCCGCCTATAAATTCAATTAAATGCAGTTTGGTGCTCCAGAACCTCCAAGTAGTCCGGCTCGGTGTGCAAGTTCGCCTTGAGTTCAAAGTACTCGTTCTTTGTCTGCTCGAGCGTGACCTGCCGCGGTCTGGAGTACATAATTGTCTCCATGAGCTTCAGCTCCTCCTGGCGGCACGGGACCTGCATCTCCACCACCGGCTGGAGCTGGGGCATGTTTTTCCTGAGGTACTCCGCTATTCCCAGCTGCTGGAGCTCCTTCTCCCTCTCCAGGATGTTCCTGTAGAGGGAGTTGGGGTTCCCGAGCGTGACAAACTCCGCGGGGCACTCGCCCGCCATGGCTCGGTACTTCACGCTGGAGCTCCCCGTGAGCGGGGACGTGTTCTCCGTCGCCATGATACTCCGGCAGAGGTGGTGTTTGGCGTCGACTTCGTCCAGGTTGTAATCCAAGTCCGCCTCGTGCTCCTTGTGCTGGGAGCAGTAGGTCGGGTTGCGGCAGATCTGCACGATGGGGCTGTGCGCCCGGTCTTCGTAGAGGGTGGCGGATCCGGTCCTCTGGGTGAGGGTGTGGTGGGTGGTCTTCTGTCCGTACATGCTGTAGTGTAAGTGGATGGGACTGCTGCCGTTGTTCTCCCGCGGCTGCTCCTCTGCCGCTTTTTTTTTCACCCTCCGCCGACGCCGGTGCACCACGAACACCACCACCCCCGCTGAACAGAATATGACGGCGAGGAAGAGAACGAGCAGGCTCAAGATGAGCACGGAGAGCGGGACCTTGTCGGTCAACGAGTCCAGCAGACTCTTGCCGGCGCTGTCGGGCCCCAGCGTGGCCGTGAAGCTCTCCTCCCCGCCGGGGGGCAAAGAGTAAAAGGTCACCAAGCCGGGACAGAGGACCTCGTGACGGAGACCCCTCAGCTCCGTCTGCGTCACTTTCTTTGGAGTGTGACACAGGATGGAGCCCATGACCGTGTCCTTCCTCAGTTTCTCGACCCACTGCTTGAGGCTGAGCAAGTCACAGCTACAGTCCCACGGGTTGTCCTCCAAATAGATCTGCTCTAAAAAGTCCAGTTGATCGAGCACATTGCTCACGGGTAGCTGCGTGAGGAGGTTCTTCCTCAGGTTCAACGTGGCGAGGGGCACGTTGCGGAATATCTGTGCCGGCAGAGAGCCAAGCAGATTGTTGTTCAACGACAGCAGCTTCAGGTTTGACAGGGGATTAAATGTGCCGGGAGCAATGTCTTTGATTAGGTTGTATTCCAAATAAAGGTATTCAAGATTGTGCAGTCCCACGAACATGGTGGAGACCAGCTTCTCGACCCTGTTCCCGTTCAGGTGGAGTTTTTTCAAATTGCTCAGGCTCAGAAACGTTTCATTGTCGATATATTCGATTCTGTTATTCGCCAAGTTCAGCAGCTCCAGACTGTCGTACGTGACAAAGTCATATTTCAGCAGCTTCTGAATCATATTCCCCGTCATGACTAGCTTGGTGGGGCTCAGCTGGAGTATTCCGATATCGGAGACCCTTTGAATCCCTCGGTCTTGACAATGCATCAAAAAGCCAGCCACGGGGTGATTGTGGCAGGAACACTGCTCCACACACGGACTCTCAGGAACGTGAGACGGCGTCGGAATCCCGGCGTCATCCTTGGCGTCAATCAGCCGGGGAATCTGAGCCACCTTGGAGGAGGGAGTAACGACCATATCCAGTGACTTGGACGGCTCCTCCAGGTTGATGTCGGCGTGGGAGGGGCAGAGGACGTCCCGCTTCACCTTAGCCAGGGTCGTCCCCCTGAGGTGGTGCGGGCTACTGCACACCACCTCCCCGATGGCCGACTGGGCCCTCATGTTCTCCATCCAGATCTTCAAGTGTAAAATATCACAGTCGCACAGCCAATCGTTGTCCTCCAGGAGGAGCTCCATTATCCGTCCGATGTGCTCCAGGAAGCCCACGTAAGGGAGCGTCTGTAACTTGTTGCCACGCAGGTCCAGGTGGGTGAGCGGGACGAAGCGGAATATGTTGCTGGGTAAAAACTCAATGGAATTGTCGTTGAGGATGAGGACCTTGAGTCGGATCAACTTGTTGAAGGCCCCCGGCTCGACGACCCTGATGAAGTTTGTGTCGGCCTGGAGGAACTCGAGGTTGACCAGGCCGTGGAACGTGTCCTCTTTCAGGGTCACCAGGAAATTGCTGTTGATGTGGAGCTTCTTCAGGGATCCCATGTTGCTAAAGACCCCTGGCTCCAGCTCCTGGATGCTGTTGGCCCCCAGGTGCAGCGAGAGGGCGTTCTTGAGCCCTTCCATCTCGTCCACCTGCAGCTCCACCAGGTCATTCTTGTAGAGGTTGAGGTGGAAGGGCACACCCGACGGGACTTTGATTTGGGAGATTGTGCTGATGTTCCTCTGCTCGCAGTTCAGATGGAGGACTCCGTCTCTTTCCTCGCAGGAGCACAGGGAGTCACAGGACTCGCCCATGAAGGACGATGCCTCGGAGGGGCCGACGTCTTGGGATCTGGCCGCAGTGGAAAACAAGCCGAGGAGAACGATGCCGAGCAGCATTTCTGTCAGAGGGGTCTGTGGAGAAAGGATACAGTAGATTAGGGGGTGGGGGTTGAAGGAGGAAGGGATGTGAAAAGAGAATGGAGAGAGAGGGGAGAAGAGGAAAGATAAATTGTCAATTGTTTGTACAACACTGCAACTTCAAGCAATGCAGTAGAATGTGATGCAGAGACATGAGCCACTTAGGAGCCATTATGTCTTCTTCGTCTTCAGTTACTCAATATAAAAATAACAGCTCAGAACAAAAAAAAACTAAATGTGTGAGTAAGCCTAGATGAACCAAAAGCAATGCAAGTTTTATGAGTCACTTCCTGTGAACTTTCAATTGTTTCCTCAGCCTCGGAGTCTAATTGTGTAAAATGGCATTTGTGGATGCATCATCATACAGTATGCATGGGGGAAGTAACACTCACTGTAGATGGAACTGCAGCTGTGGTACGGGAATGTGCAAATGGCGTGTAGTAGTAAATTCATAAACATGAAACATGCATGGAAAACGGTGCTTACATGACCACAACGATACATTCTCATGAACAAATATCCAAAGTTGTATTTTAAGCTCACGCAGTGTCCTTGGAATCTAACAAACTCTGCGATTCGTGTCCTTTTACATGTTCACAGCTGAAATGCTGTATTTTCTTTCAGATGTGCGGTTCAGTGTGAGTCACTTTAGTGTCGGGGTCCAATCAAAAGAGATGGCTTTTCATTTCTCAGCTGACTGAAGATTATTCCGTTCTATTATGCAGGGAATTTCTCATTTGAACATAGATGTTCTTTCGTTTCTGTGAAGCCAGGATGCTGATTCAGTAATTTGTTGGGACCCTTTCTAACCCGCTCAAATGACTTGGCATATGCTCTAAAGCAGTGTTGAGTCTCGAGTCCCCAGTGTTCGAGTCCGAGTCACCAAAGAAGAGCCATAGTTGAGTCCCCATTATCCTAGTCCAAGTCCAAGTCATCTAGGTTGAGTCCACTCCACTCTGGCAGTCAAATAAAAAAAGGTCTACATTAAACATAAATTACACAGCGGTCACCATTTCAAAGGGAGTTTATTTACTTTGTGACAACAAATGCACTAGCCATCAATATCGTATGCCAAACTATTAGGGCCCATAATTTTTTTTTTATAACTGTATTTATCAATTAACAAGTCCGAGTCCTCATCTGCACCTTCCGAGTCCGAATGGAGTCAATGCTCGAGTCCAAGTCCAAGTCAGAGTCATCAGTGCTCAAGTCCAAGTCAAGTCACGAATCCTGAAAATCAGTCCAGAACTCGGACTTGTGTACAATAACACTGCTCTAAGGTCCCTCTTCACAGTCTGATCTTGGAATGTCAGCCTTTTGTTTTACTGCATGAACTTCAGCACAAGCTGGAAATTGATTCTTTGCTGAACTATGGACACGATCCATAGGGCCACAATCTTAAACCTGCTACGTCATGTAACAGTTTCAAACTATTTGTATCTGTTTTTTGCTTGTATTTGATTGTTTCTATAATTGTATTGTGTTGTTTACTGATCTTTTTGCTTACCTTTATATCCATCTGTTTAAAAAAATCAATTGTATTATTTATTTTAATTGGCATGGACCTTTGACACTTACATTCAATGCAAATAAGTGGAAATGAATGTCATTTGTTTAAAGAAATGGTGAATGGACTGCATTTATATAGCATCTTTATCCAAAGTGCTTTACAACTTATCCCTCACATTCACCCATCCACTCACACATTCACAAACGGACGGCGAAGGCAACCATGCAAGGTGCCGACCTGCTCAAAGGGAGCAGTTAGGGGTTAAGTGTCTTGCTCAAGGACCGCCCTACCTCCTGAGCCACAGTCGCCCCCACAAGAGGGTATAGCCTTCCATTATCTTTGTTTTATTTACTTTCTTAACTGACTGCATTTGAAATTAACTGACTGTGGGCCGGACACATTATCCAAGAGGACGCTGTCAACCTGATCTGCAGTCAGAAAACTGCAGTAGCCTTCATCATTGATTTCCCTTCAGCCAAATATTTTTTTAGGAGCTTAAAAGTTTGCCTTGATAAAACCTCCTCCAGGCGAGTCAATGAGGCCCCTGGCTCTGGTACTGGCTGCAGACCAGGAGAGACCACAGTCTACGTTCAGACTGCATGCAAGTGGCCCACATCTGATTTATTTGCTCATATGTGACTACAATCAGTGTGACCCAGTCCAGTGTTGTAGTACTCGAGTCCAGGACTCGGACTGATTTTCAGGACTCGTGACCCGACTTGGACTTGAGCACTGATGACTCGGACTTGGATTTGGACTCGATCATTGACTGCTTTCGGAAGGTGCAAGTCGGAGGACTTATTAATTGATAAATACAGTTATTTATTTTTAATATTTTTTGTAATAGGCCTTAATCATTTGGCATACTATATTGATAGCTAGTGCATTTGTTTGGCTATTGTGTCACAAAGTAAAAAAAACAATTATTTGTATGTCAGCTCTTTGACTGCCAGAGTGGAGTGGACTCAACCTTGATGACTTGGACTCGGACACGGACTAGGGTAATATGGACTCGACTCGGAATCGACTTGGGCTGTTCTTTGGTGACTCAGACTTGGATTCTGAACTCGAACACTGGGGACTCGATACTCGACTCGGACTCGAGATTTAGTGACTCGACTACAACACTGGTGTGAACAGCACAAATCACATGGAATCTGATCTTTTGAATTCTGATTTGAGCCACTTCCATATACGTCCCTCTAGATTGATTACGATAGATTACGTCCATCTTCTTTATTGTTAATTTGCGTCAGTTCAGGACTGTGACCAGTTCACTTCACACTGTAATCTGATCTTGACCACATTTAAAAAATAACGTGAACAGCCAAACTAAATCAAATCTGATCAGAGCAATACATCAGCATTGAGCACTAAGGCTTGCAGTGTGAACGTAGCCAGAAACTGCTCACTGCAAACCAAGGCAAAGCTAATGAGAAAGAAGACACAGTACTCATGTAGACAGGGAGACCCGCCCTAGGGGAGATGGAGGGGGTTGCGACAGTCATCAGGAATTTATCTGACAGCTCTGTTCTGTGTCGATTTCACTAAAATGAGACCGGATCAAAGCCTTCAGACTTCCTCGCATCCTCACGGGACCAGGGGAGGAGTAATTGCAAATCGGTCTTCATTGCAAAGGAGGGGAAGTAATTCAACACCACAGACAAACGACAGGAGGGTGAAATACAGGCACAGCCATCTCTGCTTCCAGTTCCTAGTGGATGTCTCCTATTGATGTTTGTTGACAGTATGTAGATGGGGACTACTACTACCACTACTACTACTACTACTACTACTACTACTACTACTACTACTACTACTACTACTACTACTACTACTACTACTACTACTACTACTACTACTACTACTACTACTACTACTACTACTACTACTACTACCACTACTACTACTACTACTACTACTACTACTACTACTACTACTACTACTACTACTACTACTACTACTACTACTACTACTACTACTACTACCACTACTACTACCACTACTACTACTACTACTACTACTACTACTACTACTACTACTACTACTACTACTACTACTACTACTTCTACTACTACTACTACTACTACTACTACTACTACTACTACTACTACTACCACCTCTTCTACTACTACTACTACTACTACTACTACTACTACTACTACTACTACTACTACTACTACTACTACTACTACTACTACTACTACTACTACTTCTACCACTACTACTACTATTAATTAACAACTGAATTGTCATTTTTTATACTTGACAATAAGAGTGCTACAGACAGCAGCCTCCAAGTCAGTGAAGAGAGCTATAGGCCATTATTAAAGTGGACATTTATGTTAAATGTGTCTTAGGGCCTCGTCTTCTTCTGAACTTGCTAGTTTGAAATGTTATTTAGGTGCTGGGGTGGAAATGACAGAGGCAGTGCTTGCCATTTGGCCAGGGTTTGAAGTCTCCAGATTAGGATGTCAATTAGCTATGCTTTTTGGAACCAGGAACACTACCGGCTTCCCAGTTTGTAAAAGCTTTTTACTTTCGGGTGTGAGGTAGCCAGGCAGTGAAGAAAATAATCAATTTAAAAGTCGGTGTGTACTACACCCGACAACAGTGTTTAATACAAGGTGCTGAAAGATAAATAATTAAAATTAGATTTAGACTTGTTTCTTTTAAATGAAGAAACATGCTCCACAGACTGTAGGAAGTTGTATAAAATTGTTGAAAAGAGACGGAATATGTCCTCTTTGAATCTTAACGTGTAGGTTATTTCTTGTTTACATATTTCTACATCATCGACAAAAGAAAAGTGTGATTTATTGTCATTATACAGCACCAAGTACAGTCCAACACAAAGACGTTTGGTATCCAACCAGAGTGCACATGTAACAGTAAAGTGCAATAGTAATATACAATGTACAGGTGATTCAACTGGGTATAAAATATATAAATTAGTACTACTGAGTGTATTGTCAATCAGATGTATGTAGCCCTAACCGGGTTGTAGTGGGATGTCAGTGCCTTACAATACTATCCAAATGTGCACTGGATAAAAGTATACGTTCAGACTAATAAAACAAATTGTCTATTGTCTGAGCGAACCTGGCATTCGTACGACATCACGTCCTGCTCTGCTGTAGATCATTCCAATGATCTATAGACCATTATGATAGGATAAAACAGGGCACATTCTCATGGTAAATCACTATCCAATGGCTGTTAGTTGTAGCACTGTTGCGCACAGTGTTTTCCGGGTATTCTCACATCACGTCAGCTTCATGCGACGGCTCATGTGAATCACACAGCGATACCGCTACCGGAGCAAAAAAGGTTTGCCAATCGCTCTCTCGGTTATAGAAATATGATACAAAATGTAACGGTAGTGTTATCAGACCCGCATCCGGGTCTGTGGTGAACTCTAAGGGTTCATAATGTAAAGTGAATACAGGTATAAATACACTATAGTAGTAGTCATACTGGCCAGCAGCATAACTAGTAACTAGTAACTAGGGATATGTATAGAGATATAGTATCTACAGATAATGATATGTAAAAACCATAGTAGTCTGTCTGTCTGTCTGTCTGTCTGTCTGTCTGTCTGTCTGTCTGTCTGTCTGTCTGTCTGTCTGTCTGTCTGTCTGTCTGTCTGTCTGTCTGGTCTGTCTGTCTGTCTGTCCTGTCTGTCTGTCTGTCTGTCTGTCTGTCTGTCTGTCTGTCTGTCTGTCTGTCTGTCTGTCTGTCTGTCTGTCTGTCTGTCTGTGTCTCTCTCTCCTGGATTCACACATGCATATCTTGAAAGAGGCATCCAGCAACAATGCAATTAGGACTCTCTCTCTCTCTCTCTCTCTCTCTCTCTCTCTCTCTCTCTCTCTCTCTCTCTCTCTCTCTCTCTCTCTCTCTCTCTCTCTCTCTCTCTCAGATGTGCAGTCCTTGCAAGAGGCATCCAGAGACAATTCAATTAGGACTCAGCTGAAGCTCAAATGCGATCTCCGCTCATGCATGAGAGCAAAGCCCACTCATCGCAAGCCTCACAACACATGAGGTGAGAATGAGAAGAAGAGAGAGAGAGAGAGAGAGAGAGAGAGAGAGAGAGAGAGAGAGAGAGAGAGAGAGAGAGAGAGAGAGAGAGAGAGACAGCGAGAGAGAGAGACAGCGAGAGAGAGAGAGAGACAGCGAGAGAGAGAGGGGGTAGAGGGAGAACGAAAGTGAAAGTAGGGGGGGGGGGGGGATCCTAAATCAATAGAATATTTTGCCCACCCTAGACCCCCACTGCCAGTGTCATACACACAATGACACAGGACCGTTACCAAGCCCTCAAATAGGCCCTTTATTTGGGTCCACTAACCTACAGTATTGGTGCAGAGCAGTGATGCCGCCATCGTCCTGCACTTATTAGGCTGCGATGCAGCACTGCATTCATCACAGGGGCGTTTAATGTGATATCACATCACAGGGGGTACGGTTTATTCACATAAGCATGCACAAATTAAATGAAGTACGCTTGTACACAACCCGCCCACTTGCACTCACACACGTGCCCATGCGTGCACACACACACACACACACACACACACACACACACACACACACACACACACACACACACACACACACACACACACACACACACACACACACACACACACACACACACACACACACACACACACACACACACACACACACACACACACACACACACACACACACACACACACACCCGCCTCTACACACCACACAAACACCGTCTGCACTGTAGGCTCGCTCTTGGCAAAGTGGCCAAGATAATCAGCCTCGCGCGATATCTGTCAGACTGACACGGCCCGCCGCTAAACCGTTTGTCTGCTCAAATTGATCAGGTTTGCTGTGACTGATGCGTGTAATATACCCCCCTCGTCACGACGAGCGAGGCAGATGGCGCCACCCAACGTGGAGCATGGATGAGGAACACAAGACATGCCCCGGACGCCTCTCCCCCAGGCATGGAGCTAGGCTGACTAATAGCAAGGATTCTCTATAAGTAACTACCCCATATAAAGGCTTACCCCAAAGAAGGACAGGGGTCGTATTGCTTTTCTTTTACTATAAGATGCAAGGACTGTATACATTTTTAATTGGCAAGTGTCTTCAGAGTCAAAGAAACTTTTTAATAGCCGCCCTACTCTCTCCAGCAGCAACTGTTTCAAAGGCTCAATATGATGGGAGAATAACAAAGCAATACTGTGCAAACACGGAATCCGTTGACTTCATTAAATACAGGAACAACCGGTATATATAGATGGTCATAGATATAGGATAGATACTATAGACTATATATTATATGAGTATTTTTCATCATTCGTCCCATGTCCCCCTCTTGCATCTGTCACTCACATACACTGTAAAGAAAAAGAAAATTCACTGGAAATTGACTGTATTATTTTACAATTACTTTTGTTTTTCTACTTTAAGTGTAAATGCCATACAAATACAGTCAATTACCTGTTATCAAAATATTAACCATTAAATATAGGTTGTAATCTGTAAATGTATTGGATTTTACTGTAATTTGACAGCAAGTATTTGGCAACCGTTGCTGCCTGACATTTACTGACATTTTTTTTACAGTCTTCTTTTTTACAGTGTACTCTACTGTAGAGCTGCCCCCAAATAGACATTCTCACTCCACTAGTCATTTGAATTAGCAGATTAAATGATGCTATTCGTTTTTCTTTTCCTTTTTGTCCATGGTTATCCTGTATTGTGTAGTACTGATAGAAGGAAGGAAGGCATGAAGGAAGGCATGAAGGAATGAAGGAAGGAAGGAAGGAAGGAAGGAAGGAAGGAAGGAAGGAAGGAAGGAAGGAAGGAAGGAAGGAAGGAAGGAAGGAAGGAAGGAAGGAAGGAAGGAAGGAAGGAAGGAAGGAAGGAAGGAAGGAAGGAAGGAAGGAAGGAAGGGTACACTTGACACTTTAAACACAAATACACACTGAACTGGTGTTTAAATGTACTCTTACTGAGTCAAATACCCACTGAACTGGTGTTTAAATGTACTCTTACTGAGTCAAATACCCACTGAACTGGTGTTTAAATGTACTCTTACTGAGTCAAATACCCACTGAACTGGTGTTTAAATGTACTCTTACTGAGTCAAATACCAACTGAACTGGTGTTTAAATGTACTCTTACTGAGTCAAATACCCACTGAACTGGTGTTTAAAGGTACTCTCTAAGCCCAGGTACTCAAAATTGAAGGTACAGTATACTGGAACTGGATTGAATTATTTTATTATTTTATTGAATTTGTTTAATACGGAGGGATATCAAATTAGCCTCTGGCAGCAGAGATGGTTTACGCAATGGGAATTAGTCACAAAGCTATAGCGGTACTTATTCAAAGTTTGACTACTGATGCTCAGCCATGCTCGCTCCATCTGCCATATAAAAGCTGCCTTTCAAAACCCACAGTTGTGTGTGTGAATAGTACAAAAGCCTTTTTTCCATGCTAGCATTTCTTTAATCCTGTGTGGGGAAGTCTTTGTGGCAGGTCAAGGTAAGATGGCAAGGAAACAATGTTTTGAACTGGCGTGGGCAGGCTTTACATCATCTCCCCGAGGGCGCCATTAGTTTCCCAAATAACTATACAGTGAAGTAGTGTAGTTGGATAGAAAAAGGAGACATGACAGCATCGCGAGCCCCCCACGCGAGCGGCATGCCCACTGACGAGGCAAGCCAACACAAGGTGCACGCAGGGGAATATCTCTAGATGAATCGGACACGGAGCTCGTCACGTTCTCTCCTCGTCTCTGTCATCGTATGTGGACCACGTGTGGGAGACACGTACTTTATAGTCCGGAAGTCAGTGGGCCTAATCTCTCCTCTATCCCACTATAGTATAGGGAGGTGTACTGGTTACGTCATTGCTGTTTCCGGCCGGTCCACCTTGCCAAATCGCAATGTATTTCCGCATTGCCCATTTTTAAATAGTCTTGTTTAAAACAAATAAAGCATGAACATTTGCATGGTTGTACCTTTCTGGGCGTATTCATCCACAATCTATAGCTCAACATGAAAATATTTGCAATTAATCGTAAAATAATTACGTTGAATTTTATTTCAACCAAAAATGCTTAAACAAAAATGTTAGTGATAGAAGGGAACTCATTTTGTGCAACAATGGAAAGCTTTCCGATGTTCATGACGGAGAGGGGGTTGTCTTTAATATTAGCAATATTTGTTGAGCAGGACTCATTTACCTCTTCTCAATATGGAGGGGGACATGTCCCCTGCAACCCCCCCCTAAAATCCTTTAGTCACTACACCGCCCACTCACTCAACACATCTTCAACTGCGGACAAACAGAAAGCTGTTTCATGATGCCTCAGTGGGTTTATGGAACCATGTAACCTAGTTGCGGGTTTGATTCTGGCTTCTGACCAATACACACACACGCACACACACACCTGTCCCCTCTCTCGCTCTTTCCACTCTCAGTTATGCCAGAACAAAAACAGAGAAAAACAACACTTCCTTGTTTATTCATCTACTTGCAATGACTGCCGGTGATTCGTGACCGTTGCATTTTTATATTGTTTACACTTGAGGTTAATTTGCTCTGGGTATAAAGTGTGTCGACTAATTGGCTAAAGTGTGGTTAGCGGTACCTCAGGGAGCCACAGCGTCCTGTGCTAACCTGTTCCAACTCTTTTGTGCCAAAGAGTTGGGTACCATCTTGAGAGCCATGCGGTCTTGTTTTATTGTCTGGGCACTGAACCTACAACACAGCGCTGTTTATTTAACACAGTGAAAAATTTAAAAAAATAATGTGAGGGAGATATTTGTAATCCAGTTACTATTATGCACTTTGCTACTATAAGGAATCTACCTTGCCTTTATTACTATGCTAATATGTCTATACTACTATACACTCAAGACTGTGGCACTCAAGTTCAACACTGGTTGAAGAACAATCTTACTTACCCTTAGCTGCCAGAGTTGTACCCTTCCTGCTGACTTGTACAGATCGCTTTGGATAAAAGCGTCAGCTAAATTACTAAATGTAAATGTAAGTGCCTGAAGAGGACATGCCCTGTTCATTCTCTCCTAAAGTCATCGATATAAATGAATTATCCAACGTTTCCCACAATGTCACCCCCTACCCCTTTATAAATGGTAATGGTAAATGGCTGCATTTATATAGCGCTTTTATCCAAAGCGCTTTACAATTTGTTCCTCAGTTTTTTACCCATTCACTCACACATTCACACACCGACGGCAGAGGCAACCATGCAAGGTGCCAACCTGCTCATCAGGAGCAACTAGGGGTTAAGTGTCTTGCTCTGCTCAAGGACACTTTGACCCGCTGCCCGGGTCAAACACCTCTCGTGAATACCGACGTGTGTATTCTTCTACACGCAGACCGTTATAATATCAAGTACAGGAAGTAGGCCGACGTGGCCCTTTACCGCGCCTTCGGAGCACTGAATCTATCTTAGGCTGAGGGGAAGCGTGAGCACACGCACCCTCGGTTTGGCGAGATAGAGAGAGCGAGAGAGAGAGAGAGAGAGAGAGAGAGAGAGAGAGAGAGAGAGAGAGAGAGAGAGAGAGAGAGAGAGAGAGAGAGAGAGAGAGAGAGAGAGAGAGTAATGTAGCCAGCCCTCGCCTCCCCCGCTGCCTGTTCCGTCAAGCAAAGACGTGATCCTCTGGTTAGCGTTGTTAGTGCGTCGGCTCCCTGACCGTGCGGGGGGTTCGCGCCCCACCCACGCCAGATGCCGCGGTAGAAGAAAAGGATCTTGCGTGGCTCGAACGGATAATATAAAAAAGCACTCCGTCTCTCAGCGCTCCCTGTACACACGTCGGACTTCTCCTGGGTTGTGAGTAACACGGAGGAGATGGAACGCGGCCAGCGGAAATGGACCGTGTGTACTATCTAACTCGCCTAGCGCTATTAATATGTGTCCGTCTGTCGTCATGACAGTCCGCCTCAGATACATGTGTGCATTAGGGCACCGCTTGCAATTTCAAAGATATACTATAACTCATATCAGATATGAGTTCCAGGGGTGTAAAGTACTTGAGTAATTGTACTTCATTACAATACTTAACCTCTTCCACCCGACGGGACCGGTACTTGTCCCGAAATGACATCTGGTCATAAATCAATATTTTTCAGACTGTTGTATAAAAGTAGCGATTTTTATTTCAAACGTATTCAAGTATAAACATCATAAACATGTCACAACAGCATGTAGAATGTATATGTCATCAATAATCAAGAGATCAAGAGTCTTGCATGCTCTGACAATCAGGGTTAGTCTGCCAGCTCTAGAAGAGATCTATGGTGCCAGGCTGCTTTCCTGTGCCTCTGGCATTATCAACGACCCCTCTGGTCCTCCAGCCGCAGGCCTCTTTGTCCTCCTCCCCTCGGGCAGACGCTACCACTCTATCACATGCTCTACCTCTCGGTTTACTAAGAGTTTCTTCCCCAGTGCTGTGCACAGCCTGAATAACTCAAAGATCAAATGCTAGATTTGTGTGTTATTTAATTTTTTTATTTGGTGTGTTACTAGTCAGGTTGTGGAAGTGCTGTTTTGTCTGTCTGTGCATTACGCACTTTGATTATATGCACCTTTACTCTAAATTGTGTCTCTGTGCATTATGCACTTTACTATGATATGCACATCAGGGGATGTTGATCTTAACCTTAGCATTTGTCCTTTTATACTGTCTGTGTTTTTCTTACTGTCCATGTTTTTTTGTACTGTTTCTGCTCTGTTCCTGTATTGCTATGTACCTGTATTCCAATGTGGATTCGTCCATATATGGCAAATAAATCTCTGATCTGATCTGATCTTATCTAACGCTGCTCTAGGAGCAGAAGGCCAAGGATATGTCAAAGGCAACGCCATATTAGTATTTCAAATGTAACCCAATTCACGGCAACAGTGCGACGGTCCGATAGGAGAGATTAGCACTGGAAACGGACGCTTGCGGGTGGATGACCCCCTTGTCTTTGAATTGCCCTTCCATATATTTCTTTCCTTATTAAAAAGGGTTTTCATGAGTTTTTCTTTTTACCCTTCCCTTCGTGGAAGGACGAGGTCAGTGGGTGTTAATTGTACCGTTGTGATGTGTTCCTGGGAAGGCCATTGTGACACATATACAGTAACTGTGATGATAATGAGCTATATGAATAAACCTGACTCGCTGAATGTTGTGTCATGGTGACCGGACATGTTTTTGAACTGCTGCAATTATCTGAATAGCAACAAACTATTAATTACTGTTACTAATACTTGTATGACAATTAGCCAGTTCATTGACATTTTATACTCTGATGTCAGATGTTCTACTTCAGGCTGATTTGACTCCCATTCATTGCAATCAACATTCTGGTGTAGAAGAATCCCTCCACATGAACTCACAGAACTGTGGGATACATAAAAGCCACACCATCTCCCTTCAGTTACCCCGCCATTGCTGTGGAACTCTACTCTCCACCCTGAAGAGGAGTCGTCATGAAATAGAGGTATTTCACGTAGGCCTGGGAGATTTAATTTCATTTAATTTCAAACCTTTATTTAAACTCGAAAGGCAACTGAGATGTCCCTCATTTACTGTCACGTCGAGTGTACACAGACATGAGTAAAAAATCATCTAAAATCAGACAGCATATAAAATCATAAAAATAAGACAACAAGACGAGGCAAAAAGCAAGGATAACAAATCAATTAAAACACGTACAACTTGATTGACAAAAGTTGGAGACCAAGGTTTTAAACTCTGCAACAGAGGGGAGAATCTCAAGGTTTAAGGACTGTTGGAGTTCATGAGCTAGGGGCATCATATCAAAATTAGGGCTGCACGATTTTGGGAAATAATCGAATTGCGATTTTTCTGACAGATATTGCGATTGCGATTACATTTGTGATTATAATTTTTTTTAAGCAGCCCCACAGAGGTTTATTGTAAATTGCGGCTTGCATCTGGCCTACGCGGTGGGTCTGTTCGGGACACCGAGCCTGAAAATCTTTCTTTTTACCTGGGAATCTATACCGGTACCTTTTTTTCTGTACTTTACTCTCCCTCTCTGAAGTCTAAACTTCACAACACACAATCTAAAACCCCTTACCTCCCTCTCCCAAATCGTTCCTACAACAATAACAACAACTTGCAAAGGAAATCTTGTATCTCAATGGGACTTCCTGGTTAAATCTTTTAAATTTTTTTAATAAATTCTTTTTTTTAAAGAATTGCGATATCTTTTTTTTTGCGATTTGCTAATTGCATTATTTCAAATCGCAATTTCGATTTAAAATCAATTAATCGTTCAGCCCTAATAAAAATGCAGATTTACCATGAGATATACAGAATATATATATACAGTATGGGGGGCAACAGTGCAGTTGTCTGATAATCTGGAGGTTCCATGATAGTTCAGTGTGGCAGGACTGCCGTGTAGCAAATTGTGGTCACTAACTCAGGGACATTTAGTGGAACGCATGTGCAGACAGCGCTCACCTGCACTGGCACGGCCCTAACGTAGCGTGGAGATAGGTCTGGCTATGCGCCTTTCTCTGCATCTCCCTGAATCATCCTTGAACGCCATCATCCCACTTTCAAAGCACTCTGGTGCGCACGCAAGTGTTGCCAGAGGCAGCTTCACTTTGGCTCAGCACGGACAATTAACCCTCGTCAACTTTTCCTTCGTTATTCGTGTGCGTCAGTGATTGAGATGAGAATCTACTGGTGTTTCTTCAACTGTAGAGCATGTTTATTCCCTGTTAACATGCATAACTTTGTGTATTTCCCAGTATGGTGCGCTAGCTTACATTGCATTATGGTAACAACCTCAGTTATCCCAATATCACCTCTACTAAGGAGGGGGGGGGGGGTGTCTCGTACTTGCGCTCTAGACATTGGAGGTGTCCCGGTAAAGTGCAAAACTGTTTAGAATTGATGGATGTGCGTGAGATTGTGTGCAACATAAATCCCTGTTTTTTGTCGAAGTGCCCCTTTAAACGTTCTGTGCAAGGCCTCTATTGTTTGTGTTTGCTACATATTCAGTATGGAATGAAGCAATACTACCTCCTAACAATACTAACTCCTGTTTGCACTGTATACTAATGCAGCAGGGATGCAGGGTGGGTGAGGCTTTGTACAATGGCTCCCACTGTAGCTCAGATCAGCTGCAGACACACTCCTGGTCACGCACCGGTCCACACGACCCACAGCTGATGCCACGTTACCACCTATGGTATCTATATGAGGACAACATATACAGAACACCTTCATTCAACTGATCTATGTTAACATCTACAGCAGTGGACGGCAATGGGCGGCCCGTGGGCCGAAATTTACCCACCAGCAATAATACCTGGCCCGTCAGATTATTTTGAGAATATGATTTTTTTTTATATATCATAGCCTAGCCTAGCCTAGACTATAGTCGGTATGATATATAAAAACAGCTATAATGTCCAAACAGAGAAACTACCACCACCTAAAGAATGTGAATAACAGGTAGGCTATAGGCAGTGAGGTGCAATGTAACGCTTGCTCAACATGAATAAAGTCGGTGGACAGCGCCTGGTGCTGAAATTGCAAACAAGCAGTGTGGTATCAAATTAAAACACCAGTTCAGTAAGTCGTTCAAACTTTATCTTTACATATATGAC
>NC_140165.1:44715147-44720147 GCF_963971535.1 Notolepis coatsorum
AGTGGCAAAACATCCCATGTTGCTGGGGTGCAAAAGGTAAAAGCAGATTTTCCTAATTCAGTGCAAACTCTGGGAACCTGGAAACACGCCAACATTTGGGGAAATTAGCTTACCGTCTTCTCCAGAGAGAGACAAGAAGATAGATACCAGTTTTCCTCTCTGTGCGTTCAGTAGAAAGCTATCTGGCTGCATGTTAGCCTAGCTTAGCACAATGAATGGAAGCGGACATGACCGGTTAGCCTTCGGGAGAGGTGTTAGTTGGACAATGCCTAGGCTAACTGGCACTGTCCACTTCTATTCATTGTGCTAAGCTAGGCTAACGTGCAGCTTTCTACTGAACGCACAGAGAGGAAACTGGTATCTATCTGGAGAAGACGGTAAGCTAATTTTCAAAAATATTGGTGTGTTCTTATAAGTGTAAAAACTAAAAAGCCAGTTACCAGAGCGAGTATGATTAGGTCCAGAGCTCCAATCCAGCAATGGAGTGATGTAGAGTGGGAGCTCATCACCAATAATGGCGTCCTACAGAACAGATGTTTGTGTATAAAAAGCATGTATGGAGGATCTTCAAGATGACTTTGTTGACCGGAGGTCACATGAGGCGACTGGAATTTGTACACCTGCCCGTGTGCATTTCTTCAGTGGTGTGTCTTAGGCTACATGCTATGTTAAGTATGTTAAGCGTGTGAAGCCCTGGGTTCACATCAGGTTCACAAGCCGCTGTCGAATCTCAGTGGAGACGACGTGTCTGACATGCCTCCCACTCACTGCAACAACCCACCACACACACACACCACACACACACGCACGCACGCACGCACGCACGCACGCACGCACGCACGCACGCACGCACGCACGCACGCACGCACGCACGCACGCACGCACGCACACACACACACACACACACACACACACACACACACACACACACACACACACAAACACACACACACACACACACACATTCAACAACTGAGAAAAAGAGGAGGGGGGGGGGGTGACTAAAAACAAATCGCACTCAATTATTTCGCACTAAATGGATAATCAATGAATCTTTGTCTTCATTTCTGTTAGAGCTAAGGACTGGGTTACAAATCACCGGGTGCTAAAGGAGTTGGGTGGCGAGACGTGGAGGAGGGGCCCCCGAAGCATATAGGGCCCCCTGGCAAGACGGATCTCATCTCCTTTCTTTATCGGTAGCAGGATGGCCCAGAGGTAAAGAGGCTGGCCGGTAACCGAAATGTCGCTGGTTCCATCCTTGTCACTGTTGTGCTTCAGCTGTGAGCTGGTGACTGAAGAGTGGCTTGGTATTACATCAACGGTGCCCACCATCCTGCCTAAGTGCCCTTGAGCAAGGCACTGAACCCCACAACTGCCTACTGCACTCTGACCTATTTGATGAAATGTGTGGGGGACTGTGTGTATGTGTAACTAGGAGGGATATGAGGACTGTGTTAACTAGGAGGATATGAGGACTGTATTTACAGTATGTGTAACTAGGAGGGATATGAGGACTGTATTATGTGTAACTGGGAGGGATATGAGCACTGTGTGTATGTGTCACTGGGAGGGATATGAGGACTGTGTGTATGTGTAACTGGGAGGGACATGAGGACTGTATGTGTATGTGTAACTGGGAGGGATATGAGGACTGTGTGTATGTGTAACTGGGAGGGATATGAGGACCGTGTGTATGTGTCACTGGGAGGGATATGAGGACTGTGTGTATGTGTCACTGGGAGGGATATGAGGACTGTGTGTATGTGTAACTGGGAGGGATATGACTAGGACTGTGTGTATGTGTCACTAGGAGGGATATGAGGACTGTGTGTATGTGTCACTGGGAGGGATATGAGGACTGTGTGTATGTGTCACTGGGAGGGATATGAGGAATGTGTGTATGTGTAACTGGGAGGGATATGAGGACTATGTGTATGTGTCACTGGGAGGGACATGAGGACTGTGTGTATGTGTAACTGGGAGGGATATGAGGACTGTGTGTATGTGTAACTGGGAGGGATATGAGGACTGTGTGTATGTGTAACTGGGAGGGATATGAGGACTGTGTGTGTGTAACTGGGAGGGACATGAGCAGTGTGCGAACCATAGCATGGTCTTTGGGTGAGCCAAATAATATTTTGTGCAGACGTTACTGTAGCCTGTAGCCTGTGGGCCTTGTGTATGTATGTATAACCTCTTGAAATCATTAATCATACATCCAAAATAGCATACGTTTATTATTATACACGATGATGATACAGAAAATTACAGAAAAATGAGAAATGCATGGCAAAAGTAGCATTTATTTTCAGTAATTTAGAGACCCCCCAAAAAATCACAAATCATGTATTCAGGGGAGCTGATGTCTGATCTAGGGGAGCTATAGCGGACCCAGCTATCTTGTATATATATATATATATATATACAAAAAAAAGTAGGAAGGGACAATATAGACAGGGGAGCTAACCCAGATATTGCTGCAGAGTGGATTTTTTGTTGTTGTTCTGCTTTACCCTGTTTTGCGAACCCTGAGTGTTAGTTATCCTGGCACTGGTGAAACGCTTCCTCTTCTAATGTCCTCTTGTGTAACATCTTCACTAGAAAAGGATACCCCTCAGACTCTGAGCTCTGATCGGTAGATCGTCCTCTTACACACGCGTGCGCTTTACCCCGCGATGCCACTCTGGGGAGCATGAATCGAGGCCCTGTAATGTGAGCTGGTGTGTCCTGAGCCTCTTGAGAAAATGTAAATGTCTTTGGGTCGATGCTAAAAGGGACAAATTAAGTCATTCCGATTAAAGACGATGCATGATAAAAGGTTTGGGACAGATACAGCTCTATTTAGCTCGGCACGGTGCCATTAGGACAATTGGGATAAAACACCAAAGTTAAGTTGTTTGTTTTTTTCCCCTCAAAGGCCATCTAAAAATTATGTGAACATTCGGTCAGGACAATAACGGCGCTGTGTAATAGCTTGATGAATCGTGTTTTATTCTCATTTCCACTCTTGCGGTTTTCTACGGATAATGTAGGCTGAGATAATTGACTGCTTTATGTCTCAACGACTGCCAGGGGCCCCGGAGAAGACCTGTGTTGTTTCACTGAACCAGACCTTCCGAGAGCAATTCAATTGGAAAAAACCCATAGCTGACGACAGCTAGAAGTGGGGAGGACAGGCCTTCTCAAAGATCCCAGTGAGAAAACACACAAAGTACAACGACACCTCAAGTTAGCCAGTAAATCTGTCGATGTTGACAATCATGCTAGCAGTTATTTGGTTGGTGTGCGCACACAGTATTCAAAGACTCTTTTTTTCCCCTTTTTTTTTTAACACAATAGCCTTCTCTCGACACCCATGTGTTGTCATTTTGGGAATTAGAATTGTAAGTATTATGTATATCTTACATTTATATTGATCCAAATAATGGACTGTATAGTCCTGTGATTTATTGTGGATATTTACTGTTAATGTGTGTGTGTCTAGTTTTATGTCATGTCAAAAAAAATATAAAAAAAATTGTTAAAAAAAAAAACCACAGGGCGGCTGATTGGCGCAGTGGGCAAGGCGCTCGCCTCTAACGCAGGAGATGCTGGGTTCGAGCCCAGCTCTCTGCGTTGCTACCGGCTGGTCGGTCGTTCATACTAACACAATTGGCAAGTGTTAGAGGGTGGGAAAGCCGGTGGGTGGGGATTGGACGTTGTGGACAGTGACTCCTACAGGTCGGTTTGGTGACGCCGGTGCGACGGAAGCAGGATGTGACGGGGGCAGCGTGAGCCTCCCATGCGTTACTCCTCGCCACTGAGAGTTTGAGATGCTGCGGTGAAAAGATGCGACAGGCTGCCTCCTCGTGTACCGGAGGGGACACGTGATGCAAGGCTTCTGTCCTCACTACAACCGACCTGTGGGAGACATAGTCTAGCAACGTTCAAGACAGGGGAGGGAAGAATTGGATACACGAAATTGGGATGGGAGAAACATTTTAAATGGGGAGAAAAAGTGGATAAAAAAAAGAAACCACAGTTATTTTTTTTGTTTTTGTTTTGACGGGCCAGTGCCTTGGGGTTTTGACATGTTTCGATTCACAACAAAAGCTTTAGATTAATGCATTTACAGACAACAAGAACCACATGTCTTTGAGGGAGGAATGTCAAGGCTACAAAGACACAAGAATGTGCTGCTGGTTTCCAGCTTTTCAGTCTGCCTGAAGTATTTTATTGCCCCAAACGGCTGGTCCCCGGGTGGGTACAGTACAGTAGTGTCACATACCACTGTATCATAACACTGTGACCAGGGGCCCAATCCGCATATGTACGTTATTCAATTGTATAACTTACAACAGAGCCTTTGCAGTAAGTCATCCAATGCCTCTAACCCAGTCAATGGCAAGGGAGCAATTAACTCCAGGATAAACAGACACACATATAGATAGATAGATAGATAGATAGATAGATAGATAGATAGATAGATAGATAGATAGATAGATAGATAGATAGATAGATAGATAGATAGATAGATAGATAGATAGATAGATAGATAGATAGATAGATAGATAGATAGATAGATAGATAGATAGATAGATAGATAGATAGATAGATAGATAGATAGATAGATAGATAGATAGATAGATAGATAGATAGATAGATAGATAGATAGATAGATAGATAGATAGATAGATAGATAGATAGATAGATAGATAGATAGATAGATAGATAGATAGATAGATAGATAGATAGATAGATAGATAGATAGATAGATAGATAGATAGATAGATAGATAGATAGATAGATAGATAGATAGATAGATAGATAGATAGATAGATAGATAGATAGATAGATAGATAGATAGATAGATAGATAGATAGATAGATAGATAGATAGATAGATAGATAGATAGATAGATAGATAGATAGATAGATAGATAGATAGATAGATAGATAGATAGATAGATAGATAGATAGATAGATAGATAGATAGATAGATAGATAGATAGATAGATAGAT
>NC_140165.1:44725147-44744202 GCF_963971535.1 Notolepis coatsorum
GCCTAGCTGTTGGCAAAAAAAACTATTTAAACTAGGCTATTGCTTGCAGCAAATTGGTATCTATCTTCCTGTCTGACTCTGAAGAAGATGATAAGCGCATTTGCCATAATGTTGGGTGGTCCTTTAACATTATTTATTGTAGCCTGCACCTCCTTTCCCTAAATCATTTACCCTGTTAGCTAAGGATTTATTTTATAGAGATCTCTAGACATCTCTCCAACCATTTCGTTTTCAATCTGATCAAATACTCAACCTGCCAGGTGTATAGGCTATATAGGTTGAAATAGCCTATAGGCCTATATACCCAATTTGCGCAGTAACTGAAATGTAACTCAAACAGGGTACAATAATAATATGCACAAGTAGACGAGTCAGTGCGCATCGATTACGCTATTTGGCAGCCCTCACCTCGTCACTACACGAATAATAATATCCTCTTGATACTAGAAGTCTAGAACCAACACAGTAGTCGAAACTGTGGAAACCACAGCCCTCTCCCACGTCTTGTTGGAGCATGCCCACGGACACCTGGGTCTACTGAGGAGGGCTGTTTCGCAAGAGATACGCGGAGGCATTATTATGATCCATAAGCTGGTGGTCCGGGTACCAAAAACAAGTCACTATAGAGAAGAACCAACTCATTTCAAGTACATAATGGGTCGCCATGTATCACATAGCCCACTCATCTAAATGACCAATTAACTACTTACCGGCTAGACGGGTGAAAAAAGAAGACTGGCTATAATACTCCAAACTCTACAGCGCGGCTCGGTCCATCGGGAGGTACGGGGATCAGACGCATTGAAGTGAGCGGGGGATCGAACTCCTGATCCGAGACACTTTCTCTCATGTAGAAGACATAGGATGTCACCTACCAAAAAAATTTAAAAATGTAAATACAACTTCACAGTCTGCCTTATGGTCCCTTCTTCTTGTCTCGGATCCACAGGTTTAGAGTCCGACAGTGTCCCAGTGTGTTATTCCATAGACCGTCCTGGTCCCTGATCTCCTCTCTTTATGTTATTCTTTATTATTATTAATTACTCTGGTTGATTAATTAACGACCGTGCCGGTTTCGGACACTTGAACAAAACTAAAAAGATCCATAATAGCCTGCATTCTTCTGCCATTCTTGGCTGGTCCTCTCGAGTCTCGTCCTGGGATGAAAGAGACACGCACGGCTCCTGCTCCGGCTCTGCGTGCGCGCACGGTTCGGTTAGACAGCAATCCGTGATATTGGAGGTCCTGTGCACTTTGCATGATATAGAGAGGAGAGGAGCTCCGCAGCAGTGTTGTCTAATCGACAGCTCCTCCCCTCGGAGAACCTCGAAGGAGCTCACACTAGAGAGGAACGCGTCGGCTATTATAGGGGGTTTAGTTAACAGATACCAACACTGTTCCGCCAAAGTACGTGTTTAAATAAATACATTTTGTGTTAAAGGTGCAATCGGTGATAGAATGTAGCGCCGTTACAAAAAAAAGAAAAATTAATAAGAATTGAGATAATGTTGCATTATCTGACTGCAGCTCTGCAGTATTTTGTGACTGTAAAAGGTTAAGTTAATAATTTATGAAAAAAAATGCATGAAAACAGTAGGCTATGGCTATAGGTAATTCATTCAAACAGGCAATTTTCCAATTCACAATTAAGTTACAAATAACCCATTTTTAAAGCAAACTATAAATAATGTATGCAAATATATACCCCACATTATATCGTCAAAAGAAACTTCACCCAAAAAAATAATGAATTTGTCCTCGGGTGATATCATTGGAAGACACTGCAGCGGTGGCCTAATGGTTAGAGAAGCGGGTTTGTGACCGGAAGGTCGCCGGTTCGATCCCCGGGTCCGGCAGGAAAAATCTGCCGCTGAAGTGCCCTTGAGCAAGGCACTTAACCTCCAACTGCTCCAGTGGAGTTGCTCAGTGGCCAATGGTGTCGACTGTGGTTGTACTGGGCAGCTCCCAGGTGTGAATGGAACTGTGTGAATGTGAAGCAGGGCGTAGCTGAAAAAGAGCATGTGCTCAGCGAACCTACCCTGGGTAAATAAAGGTTAAACAAAAATAGAAATCCCTATTGCAATCCATATTGCTGTTTTTCATCTGCATCATATCATTGGGTCTCATTCCCGAACGGATTTACGACCAAAAATGTCCTCTTAGGCAGATTTCTGCCCATTTAAGACATATTAGGGCTGGTAGGGCGATTCCCCAAATTTTCCTGAGATCAGATTTGAGCGTGGCTGTGAGCAGATTTAAGAGTGCTGAGGAGCACACTTATGATTGATTGACTAATTGAAAATTGTATTAACTTGACAGACTGTGTTCTCATAGTGATGCCTTCATGTCAACGCTACAGGCCTCCTTGGAATTAATTACTTAATCATAATTAAAATAAATATGACAATATTTGTACGATAAGAAATTACGCATTTGATGTCGGAAAAATTAATTATATGGATGCATCTGATCACAGGGCAGCTGGATTAACCATATCTGAACCAGCTATGTTGGACAAATGTATAATTACTTTAATTACTCAGATATTCAAACACAATTATACAATTATTGTGAAATGATTGAAAAAAATAATTATTTAATGCCTGTGCAATTTGTATTTCTTATTTGTTACATATCTGTTTTAATGGTATACAATGGGACAGACCTTTGTTTGATATAGCTATAAACCTGCATTCCTTCGAATATATCATTAATCAATTAAACTTAAATTGAAATACACTATATAGCCTATACACCAACACTGAAATGACAGTGGATAAATAAATAAATAAGAACTAAAACTAATCGGTGGAAATAGACTGCATTAATATTCCATAACAAGTATTGTGTGTGTGCCAGTATGGCCTACGTGTCTAATGAACAGTATAGGCTTAATATATTCTAGTTACTTGTTTCATTAGCATTTAGTAGATACTATATATTCTGCCCTACGCACAGTTTAAGTACAGTCTGTATGTATACAGACTGTACCTATACTGTACGTAGGGAAGATCATATATATAGTATCTACTAAATCCTAATGAAACAAGTCATTAATAGAATAATAATACTGCGTTCATTCATTATGCCGTTATATATATATATATTATGTAAACAAGACAAACGTCTTTCTCTGGTCTGCATCCCCTTAACAATTGTGTGTATTGAGCCGTACTGTATTGTACCCATTCTGCAATCTGTTAAATAAAGTTTTCATTCATATACAGTACTGCGCGGGTGCGCGCGCGCACGTGTCTGTGTGTGTGTGTGTGTGCGCGCGCGCTGCGGCAGGTGTACCACGAGCTGTACTATATTATGATGCTAATACATCAATCTAATCTTGATGGGTCGCAAGACTCGCAAAGCGCTTCCGTCATTCCATTTTCACGCGGCTGCGTCATTAGTTGCCTTATAAGGAGCTCTGGAGGCGTTGTTTTGTATGCAAATGACCTGAACGGGGACGCGCTTTCGCGTTTGAGACATATGCCATTCCCCAACGCAGATATCAGATCATATCACATGTGCGAACGTTTGAGGCACTTAAGACATACCAGCGTGTTGAGGACTCAGAGTGAACTTGTCATTGATTCTGTCTCAGTCGGTTCCAAGATAAGTCTTCCAAGAGAACTCTTTGGAAAATATTTGGGAATGAGACCCATTGATCTGTAATTAACACAACACAATGTCCTCTGATGGCATGGAGGACATAATTAAAACTCTCTTGATAACCCCTGTAGAGATAATGTAAAACATTGATTGCAGAATGGTTCGATCACAAAACATCAAGACATAAGTAATCATTCGACTAGATAGATAAAAAAAAGTCAAAAAAAATTGGGAAAAAAGGTCAGAAACCACTGCTTAGTGCTTAACCCTCGAGTCATCTTTGTCGCAGTTCTGGTCAAATGGGTTAGGGTTTTCTTCATGTGTGTTTGTGGATAGCGTTGGCTAGATTTTTATGTATATGCCAAAAAAGTAGCTCAGTATCACATCTTGGACTCACATTACAATAATCCATGTTTGTTGAAACTCGTTCTCTGCTGTCTCTGTCGGCACCTGCGCACGTCAACCTGTTTGAGGAAGTATTTCCACTCGCTCTGTTGTTGAGCGAATTGTTGATTGTGGGCGGTGACTACAACCAGAGCCTTACTCACATCAGCAAAACAGTCAAATCAGAATGGAACAGGTGTTCCTTCTTCAGTGTTAATGGCTAGCCATTAACACTGAAGAAGGAACGCCTGTTCCGAAACATGTCTGTTGTATTCGGCTGTGATTAAAGATTGTCGAAACCTGAGAGTAGGGATGCTCGATATTGGCTTTTTTACCAATACCGATATTCCGATATTGTCCAACTCTTAATTTCCGATACCGATAGCAACCGATATAGATATATGCAGGGTTTCCCCGTCCAAAAAACTGAATCATTTCAGGTAACTAATCATTTCACTGGATATATATATAACAAATATTGTTATTGTTTTTTTATTTTTTTTAAACCGATACCGATATTTTCCGATATCACATTTTACTTCCGATATCGGCCGATAATATCGGTCGGCCGATAATATCGGACATCCCTACCTGAGAGCCATTAACACTGAAGAAGGAACACCTGTTCCGAAACATGTCTGTTGTATTCGACTGCGATAAAAAATTGTCGAAACCTGAGAGTGCTGGTCCGGCTTCCTGCTTTTTTCTACTTAAATCCTCTGGATTGCAGCACCCAGTGTCAATTATTGAGAGCGTGGTCTAACTTGACTTTCACTCTGATTAGCTAGTATCAAATTAAATGAGATGGAACAGCTCCATGCATTAATTGAATAAACAACCATTTTCTCATTACCAGTTTGGTATTGTTTAAATTGTACAGCTTTTTGCACATCTTTGTCAGGGAATTCCAACAATTCTGGACCTGAATGTACCAGTTAATTGTAATAATCTCTCTTTCCTTATGTCTAGTCAAGCCAGGTTGTGGAGAAGAGAGACCGGGAGGAACAGGCTGTAGACTACTTTGCCCATCCTGAGCCTGCTATGATGCAGGTGTTTTTATATCACCACCCAAAACAAGATTCAGCCAAGAGTGAGTGAGTACACTGGTCCACTTGCACTACCACACACACCAACCAACACCACCACACACCACACACACCAACCACCACCACCACACACCAACCACCACCACCACACACCACACACACAAACCACCACCACCACACACACCAACCACCATCACCACACACTACACACCCACACACCAACCACCACACACCAACCACCACCACCACCACACCACCACACACCAACCACCACCAGCACTACCACCACGGTCCACCACATGCCAACCACCACCACCACACACTAACCACTACCACTTACAGCACGGGTTCCCAAACCTTTCAGGCCGCGACCCAAAAATAACGGTGTCAGAGAGCCGCGACCCCCACTATTATAAGAGGTAAAAAAAAGTAATTTTTTTTTTAATAATTTTTTTTAATAAATGGAAATGTATGCTTGAAACATGCACACGTTCAAACGCACACACATTAATAAGCATTGGAGGCTTTTAACCAGGGCCGGACTGGGGAAATCATTCAGGCCAGGAAATATAGTGCAAAATATAGCCCCAGTCAGGTCACTTTTTAAGCAGGGGGTCTGGGGGTCCCCCACCAGGACATTTCTTGTTACAAAGACTTAATTTCCTGCATTCTGTTGCAGGCATTCTTTAATTTGTACCCTTTAAATGCCAGTGTTTGTGATGGCATCACAAATTATTGTTAAAAAACAGGCTAGCATATGTATGATGAACACTGATTTTGATGGATTTTCAGTTTTTTTGTAATGTCAGATTGAAAATAATACAATCTTTTATTCAACTTCAGCCCTGATCATAACACCACATATTAATTTTATAATTCTAACCCTTTAAATGCCAGTGTGTGTGATGGCATATATTTGCAATATATAAAATGCAAAGTCGATTTTTCTGGGGGGGATTATTACAGGCTAGCATGTGTCAATGATTAGCAACAACAGTTTTTTGTAAGGGTCCCGCCTCCACCAATCACATGCGGCTCCTTTTGTGTGTGTGTGTGAGAGCAAGAGAGAGAGAGAGAGAGAGAGAGAGATAGTTCTCCAACTTGTGTGAGTTGCAGTGATCTCCTGGTTGTTCCCCAACTAGGTTATCTAACTATTGCGCTGCTGCAACTAGAAACACTGTCCTGGGGAGCTCCAGTAGCTCACCACGTACCGCAAGCGCTATTTCAGTGCCGGGGACAACCGTGCTCGTCACAGATCTGGGGTTTAGCGAGTTCGAATCCCGGACTGCAGCCGTGCCTTTCCCAGAGTGTCTTCCCCCCCATCTGAACCCTTTCAGCCTGTTTCTGTCGGTCATCCTTGACCAGAATAAATGCGATAAACGTATAAAAGAGCCAGGGGAATGGCCAAAGTTTAAAAAAAAGAAACACTGTCCTGGCCTGCTTCTAAGTTCAGTGGCCTGACTGAAAAAATTATAATTTATTTATTATTATTTTTATTTATTTTTATTTATTTTTTTGGAAATCATCTGGCGACCCCCCGCGGCCCGACCCCGACTTTGGGAACCCCTGACTTACAGCACCACCTTACAACCACCACACCAACCACCACACTACCACACACCAACCACCCCCAGCACTACACACCAACCGCCACCACCACCACATCAACCACCACACTACCACACACCAACCACCCCCAGCACTACACACCAACCGCCATCACCACCACATCAACCACCACACTACCACACACTAACCACCCCCAGCACTACACACCAACTGCCACCACCACCACACCAACCACCACACCACCACGACACCACCACACACACCAATCACCACCACCACACACTAACCACCTTCAGAAGCGTTCATCCAATCAACTTCACAGTTGGCGGGTGTATTGCTGAGGACCTAATAAAGTGCAGTGTTGAGTGTGAAGTTGATTGGATGAGAGGTTCTGGAGAAAGCTACTGTATACTGGGGGTCATTTGGAACGTTTTGAATGGGCACTGCACTAGTAAGGGTAAACTTTAAGGGAATCAAGAAAAATCAGTTTTTTTACGGGTTCCATGGTCGTCACGCACGCTGATGGAACCTGTACCCATTCTGCAATCCTTTAATAAAAAATGTCAATCAATCAAACCTGCTCATACCATAGGGGAGAACGGGGATAGTTGTCACACTTTTTACTTTAGTGTGAATTGCTCATCATCAAAACATCTTTCAATAGTCATTCCTACATTAAATTGAAGCTTAAGATGTTGGCTTGAAATGTGTATCCCTCTCATTTTCCAACGTATTGTAACAAAGAGTTAATCACCTATCAAAGACACTCTGACACATTGTGACAACCAACCCCATCATGGGGATGGTTGTCACACACTATGGGGTTGGTTGTCACCATGTGTTTTAATGGGAAAACCTTTTTTTGTGTATCAAATCTATAATGGAAACATCTTAAAAAGAAGACAAGAAGGCACAACTAAATTTGAAAGTTTAATTGCATTGACAAATACATAACTTAAAGGGGAACTATTTGACTATTTCTTTCACTATTTGGGCACTTTTACACAATTCCTGTGAGTCTATGGAACACCTCTGTATGTTATTTTTTTCAAAAAAATTCATTGTTTTGTATTTCTAATCAGGTACTCAAAAGCAGCATTTTTCTTTTTTTTATCTACTTTTTCTTTTTCTATTTTTTTCCCATCCCAATTTCATATCGTCCAATTCTACCCTTCCCTGTCTCGAACGCTGTTAGGCCATGCCTCCCACAAGCCGGCTGTAATGTGGACGAAGCCATACATTGCACGTGTCCCCTCCGGTACTCGAGGTAGCAGCCGTCGCATCTTTTCACCTGCACAGCGCGATCTTTCAGCGTCGGGGGATCTGCGTTTGGAGGGCACGCCGCCCCCGTCGCTTCCTAATTCTACTGCGCAGGCGCACCAACCGACCTGTAGGAGTCGCTGTCCACAACGTCCGATCCCCACCCATCAGCTTCCCACCCCCTAATACTGCCAAATGTATTAGTGTGAACGACCAGCCAAGCTGATAGCAATGTGGAGAGCTGGGCTCGAACCCAGCGTCCCCTGCATTGGTGGTGAGCGCCTTGCCCACTGCACCACCTAGCCGCCCCTCAAAAGCAGCATTTTTCTACTTCAAGATCTTAAGCCGTTTTGAGGCTGGGCTCCAACCACTGTGTGGCCTGTTGCCAACTGCCACATCAACTGCCACATTATTATGCAGCTGAGAAATCTCTGACATCACAGATATGCACATTTTCAGATGACTCAGTTCAGTGAGGGTGAATATTGTGAGAGGATAATTGGAAGAATGCGCCAATATGAGAATTAGAGACATAAATCCTATTAATATAAGTCTACATAGCTAGGAAACAATGCTAAACACTGAAAAAGGCCATTTATAAGATAGTTCCCCTTTAATGCATCTTAACATGAACATAAAAAGGAAACACATCTTTAGGCCATCCAATATAACAAAATAAGAACACAATAAATCGGCTTAACAATAATAGCCTACACAACATGTGACAACCAGCCCCAAATAAAATGTGACGACCAACCCCAACTGGAATGTCTTGATAGCATCAAGGCTAACAGCCATCTAACAACTAGTTAGCTAGCTAACAACAATCTAAACTATAACTATCCCTTCACACTTTTTAAGGTTAATAATTGTTTAATTATAAACCAATTGTGTAAAAGCCTAGAAGAAAAATACTGAGGGGCGGAATATTTACAAATGGACATGAAAAACACAAAATGCCCTCTCACCTCAAATGCAGCTGTTTCACTCCAAAGATGACAATGTAGGTGAACTCTGACCCCAATTCTGGACATTTAAATACCAAAGTATGGGAGACAGGACCCTCTGGTGGTGAAATATAATGAATGTGACAACCAACCCGTGTGACAATGTCCCCCGTTCTCCCCTACAGAACCGTGTAAACTTTCAATTGAAGTAAAACCACAAAGATGACCAGAATTTGGAGATAAACACGTTTTTTTGTCTAACAGCAGCAACATTATATTATGCTCTAGCGTTGCTTCGATTGACGTGGCGTATTCACTACTCTCTCCAAACAGCATGTTCACTGTCACATTCATTGAGAGGCGACTGGTTCCTGAATGAACTAATTATTCATAAGTGAATTCGTCATAGCATTGGTTATGTGGAGATAATTATTCTCCATTCTCCATTATCGGGCGATGATTTCCTTTTTATGAACTATGGAACAGATGCTGCTTTTATGAGAGAGACACGGTACAACAATTTATATTGGTTAGGTTCGGTGGTGGACGCTTATGGGACATTAAAGTCGAATGTCTAATCATCATCCATTCTGATCAATTCACCCGATTTGAAAACCAATGAAACTGTCAAAAGGTGAACCCCCCCCCCCATTATCGGGCACATATTCCAAACATTGCAAACAGGGACATAAAGTGTTTTTTAATTGAGGTTTTCTTTCCCATAATTCTGAAAATGTATATATTTTCCTCCAAGGGGGCAAGCATTTTCAGAGGAGACAGTTTTGATGTAACATACGGAAATAAATACACATGGGAAACCTTTGCATATAGAAATACCTTTTGATCGTTGCAGTTGTAGGAAACTAAAAGCTATTCTTGTGGCAGTTGTCATATTTGGATGGTTAAATGCGAGAGCGGTGGGCATATGCAATAAGATAAGATAAGATAAGATATTCCTTTATTGATCCCCTTGGGGAAATTCAGGCATCATAGCAGCATGGGGGAGGGGGGAGGGGAGGTACAGGTAGTTTAAGACATGATACAGGTCATATAATTATAGTACAGTGGAGAAGTACAAATAAAAATAGAATAAAATAGGCAGTGTAAACAATATAACAATATAATTAGCGTGATACATACAATAATAGGGGTATGTCCGATACGGGGAGCTTTTTAGCTATACTTTATGTAGATATCTGTTGGCTCCCATGTAGAAAGTCTGTGTTTCTCTGATATCTCTTATCTATATTTCACTTATTTGTTGATGCAAAGTCAAATCAAATCAAATCAAATTTATTTATAAGGCCCAACAACACACGTTAATGTCCCCATGGGCCGTACAGGTCTTCTTTAAACAAGTCAAGAAGAAAACATAACAATAAGTCAAGAACAGAACAAGGACACCATAAGGTCCAACAAATTTTAAATAAATGCAAATAAATGAAAGAATTGCACTGCAGTGTCACACTTATGGATCAAGAGTGAAATACGTATCACCTCTAGATGTATACAACTTGATATCATGCTTTTAAACAATCAAAATGAGGAGAAATCACATAAAACCAAATTAAAACCTTCCCTGTGGTTTATCTTTCTAATAAAACACTATAATACTAATGATAACGCACCCAGTGAAGCAACCAAATCCCATTGCCAAAAGAAAGTCTAACACGCCTATAAATACTTATACTATGGCGTTAAATGGTCATTTAACTTAATTTAATTTAACTTTTTGCCCACAGCTCTTCCCTCTGCCCGGCAGGCTGGCTGTACCATCTACAGTACTGTACATCCCCTCCTCCTCAGTGAGTCACAAGGTTAATGATATATCCTGCCAAGTGTGGTTTTCTCACTGGACTTCAACAGATTGACTCGACTGATGTCCCGAGAAGTCAATGCGACAAACCTGCGTTCACTCTCCCGAGCACATCCTCATTCCCTGATGTACTTTGAGGCTTTTTTACTTCCAGCCAGATCTGGAGATTCCTTCCATCTACCGCTCCACCCCTGCCCTCCATCGATGCATCCATCCTACTCACAGTGCTGTTCTCTATAGTTATATATCCAGAGGACAGGTCAGAGACTTTTTCCTTCATTGCATCGCTCATCCAAAGCGTAGTCCTGTCCGTTCCATGGCCTGTAACTGTGTGTGATCTGCCTGTGAGTCATCTTTCTCCTCCCTGCTCTCACAGACTCTAGGGTATTCTTCCTGTGTTGGTCGTAGCTTTTTTGAGTGAAAGTGACTGTTAACAGTCTGTGTGACCGCTGTAATGGGGGTGCTAACCCATGACAGCCCAGAGATAACCTGTACAAACAGAGACAGATACACACATATAGGGTAGGCTGTAATGTTACAGATTGTAAACTATATTTCTTCTTAGCTTGTATGGTAACATGGCTAATGTTGAAACGGTTAATTACCCAGATTAAACAGCAATAATTGTGGATTTCCAATCATGATCAATAGTAGCTAGTATGTTACCATGGCAACATTCCATATTTCACTGCCCAATATGACTCACTCACTCACTCACTCACTCACTCGCTACAGTGGCTTGGGAGGTAAAGAAGTTGTCTGGTAATCTGGAGGTTCCCGGTTCGATTCCCGCTTCTCCTGGGCAGTGTGTCGAAGTGTCCTTGAGCAAGACACTTAACCCCTAACTGCTCCCGATGAGTAGGTTGGCACCTAGCATGGTCGGCTCCGCTGTCTGTGTGTGAATGTGTGAGTGAATGGGTGAAATGTGAGGAACAAATTGTAAAGCGCTTTGGATAAGAGCTGTTATATAAATGCAGCCATTTACCATTTACTCAGGACATTTGGTGCCCTAGGCTGCTGGTCAGACTGGAAATCTTGAAAGTTCTACAGAAATTGTCCGCACCATTTATTTGTGAAAATGGCTCATAACCCACATGTTTATCATCAATGCACATGTATAGATACAGTACACCATAAACTCTCTTAATGGCCCATATCTCTAGTTTCAGAGTGTTAAGGTTCACTTCCGGACCCCAGGAAGAATATAGCTTTTGTCAAGTGCAAAAGCGAATGGGGATCCTAAATAAACATAAACATAAACATAAGGTCATGTTATACAATGAGGCCAAATACTTGATTGATTGAGAGGGAAGGTCAGGTTAGTGTACAGTAACCAGTAGAAATGAACCTGAGAAGCATTTGCACACTCTCATATCGGTCATTAAAAGGTCAGTAATTAGGGTTTTAAAACTGTGCAAAGTAATAAAAGCCTGGAGTTTAAGAGATTTTTGAAGTCCATTCCAGGTAAATGGAGCAGAGTACACAAAAGCCCTCTTCCCAAACTCAGTGCAAACTCGTGGGACTGAGGTGGATAGAAAGTCCTGAGAACGCAAGCTGTAGGATGAGTTTGATGCTACGGTAAGGTGTGTACAGAGATATAGAGGTAACAGTACAAGTAATGCTTTATAGAGGAAGATGTAGGGGAGAACGCGGATAGTTGTCCAACTTTTTACTCTAGTGTGAATTGTTCATAATCAAAACATCTTTCAATAGTCATTCCTACATTAAATTGAAGCTTAAGTTGTTGGCTTGAAATGTGTATCCTCTCATTTCCCAATGTATTGTAACAAAGAGTTAATCACCTATCAAAGACACTCTGACACATTGTGACAACCAACTGCATCATGGGGATGGTTGTCACACACTATGGGGTTGGTTGTCACCATGTGTTTTAATGGGAAAATCTTAAAAAGAAGACAAGAAGGCAGAACTAAATTTGAAAGTTTAATTGCATTGACAAGTTGACAAATACATAACTTAATGCATCTTAACATGAACATAAACAGGAAACACGTATTTAGGCCATCCTATATAACAAAATAAGAACACAATAAATCGGCCTAACAATAATAGCCTACACAACATGTGACAACCAACCCCAAATAAAATGTGACGACCAATCCCAACTGGAATGTCTTGATAGCATCAAGGCTAACAGCCGTCTAACAACTAGTTAGCTAGCTAACAACAATCTAAACTGCTATCCCTTCACACTGTTTAAGGGTAATAATTGTTTCATTATAAACCAATTGTGTAAAAGCCTAGAAGAAAAATACTGAGGAGCGGAATATTTACAAATGGACATGAAAAACACAAAAAGAACTCTCACCTCAAATTCAGCTGTTTCACTCAAATATGATAATGTAGGTGAACTCTGACCCCAATTCTGGACATTTAAATACCAAAATATGTGACAACCTACCCATGTGACAACGTCCCCCGTTCTCCCCTACCAATGATGAAGCCTACGAGCAGGCAGGGACAGCCAACCTACCTTCTTGTACAAAATGCAGAGATGAGTGAGAGATCTACAGCCAGTAATGAATCTTAGCGCACCATGATAAGTGGCATCCAGCATGCAACAAGGTTTCATTGCAATCATTCAGAAATCTTGAGGTGAGAGGTCAAGTGAGTGTAAATGGCCATTCTGATTATTTTCCAATCAAACTTGGCAATTGGAGCAAATGATCATCCATTTCCCGGTAAGGTAGCATGTAAGGGGTTAATATCTATGAAGTCCTCGAGGTCTACCATTTCACTTAATACCTCTATCTTCACTCACACTGCATAGCATTGAGCCTGCAACCTCCTCTGGGAGACAGTAATGTTGGTTGTGTCACAAGTGTTACAGCTACATAGCTGTAGTCGAGTCTCGAGTCCCCAATGTTCGAGTCCAAGTCCATGTCCGAGTCACCAAAGAAGAGACCGAGTTGATTCCCCATTACCCTAGTCAGAGTCCGAGTCCAAGTCATCGAGGTTGAGTCCACTCCACAGATGTCTGTTGAAGTTTGAGGTTGTCCCGGTCTTCTCTTCAATCGTTTGTTTATATATCGAACATCTAGCAGTGCTCTTGCTGGAATTTGATGTCAAATCTGTGTAAGCAAAGCACACGATTTGGGGTGTCCCTTTAGGCATATTAAGTACTGAACATGAGGGTATCAATGTGAATCCGCATGTAGGTGGAACACACGTGTCTGCCCTTCTTGCACAAAATAAAATTATGTTACAGTATATTAATATAGCCATCAATATATTATGCCAAATGATTAGGGCCTATTACAATTCTTTTTTTTTATAAATAACTGTATTTATCAATTAACAAGCCCGAGTCCTTGTCTGCACCTTCCAAGTCCGAATGCAGTCAATGCTCGAGTCCAAGTCTGAGTCATCAGTACTCAAGTACTGACGCAGCACTACAACTCGTACACCTACTGTGAATTGTACCTAAATTGCACCTCGTCCCATTTCTCCATTTCTGCCTTGCACTATATAGTATTGTATATTAGTACACTGCACAGTATTGTATATTGTATGGTAACTACGTCTATTCTGCATCGAACATTGTACATATGTCTAAACTGAACACTGTGACCTCTTTTTTTACTTCTAATTTTACTATGTTTTTATTTCATACTTATCTTGTCTTGCACAGTCTCTGGAGCGCAACAGTAAGAAGCATTTTGTACAAAAGTATTCTGTACTTCTGTATGACAAACTCTGTACTCTTCGGTTCAAATAACAAACTCAGCAAGACCGACGGCTTCTCAGTTACAGTGGGTGACAATATTGTCACAAGGAAAGATGAAATTACCTACCTGGGTTCCATCCTAGAGGCTAATCTCTCCTGTGACAAAATGGCATCCAATGTAATAAAAAAAGTCAACCAACGAACTCGATTCTTGTACCGGATCTCCTCTCTGGTAAACAAGAACACCCTGAAGACTCTGGCAGGAGCACTCATTCAGGGGTACTACGACTATGCTTGCACCTCATGGTACCAAAGCACCTCAAAGGCGCTAAAAACAAAATTACAAACATCTCAAAACAAACTGGTCAGACTACTGCTTGACCTTACTCCTAGAACCCACCTCACCCCTGCCCACTTCGACAACCTAGGATGGCTTAGAGTAGACGACAGAGTACAACAACTTGCAATGGGCCTGGTCTACAAGATACACTACACGACCAAGGTACCCATGTACATGTCAAAATACTTCCCAAAGGTCAGTGAATACCACGATCACAACACCAGAGGGAGCTCCACAAATCATGTTAAACCCAGATTCGGCTCAAATAAGGGACTAAACACGTTTCGCAATTATGCCACATCAATGTGGAACGCCCTACCCAAAGCTGTAAAGGAATGTGGATCACTACCCACTTTCAAAACCTCTCTCAAGGGACACCTACGGGAGACTGCAATTCAACACTGGCCCCTGTAAATATCCTAACCCAACCCCCTCCAATGTACAGTCATTTACCTAGTATGGTTTTGTCAATAGTTCAATGTACAATTGTGTTTGTTTGTACAGTGTCTCCTCCCCCCCCCCCCTCAATGTACAGTGTTACTTGTTTATACAGTGTGCCCCCCCCCCCCCCCCCCCCAACCACCTCCAATGTAAATTACCCAGTATGGTTGTCAATATCCCAATGTACCCAACCCCCCCCACCCAACCTCCTCCAATGTACAGTTTCTACGTCAAATGTATATACTCCCTTTTCTTGACTCCTTCTGTATCACAAACAGTACTGTATTTGCAAATCTGGTATGTCATAAATGTATAGATGTAGCAGTACTGACTATCTGTATGTCATGTATGTCATATATGTCTATATGAATTGAAAATGGGGGACCCTGATGGAAACAAGACAAACGTCTTTCTCAGGTCTGCATCCCCTTAACAATTGTATGTATTGAGCCGTACTGTATTGTACCCATTCTGCAATCTGTTAAATAAAGTTTTCATTCATTCATTCATTCATTCATTCATTCATTCATTCATTCATTCATTCATTCATTCATTCATTCATTCACAACTATTAAAGAAACTTGAAGTCCAGGTCGAGTCACGAGTCCTGCAAATCACTACTACAGTACTACAACACTGCTTATAGGGTTACGATTAGGAGCAGAACCTCCAGCTGGCTGGTACCTCTAGATTCCTCAGGGTCCCAAGTTTAAGATAATATCCACATATTCAACGTAGCCCCAATGTAGCGACCGCAAGAGCCTCCGAAAGATGATAATGTCAAGCCGTTTTCCTTTTATTTTCCCTCTAATTCGTTCAGCTGGTTTTCTAGGCTAACATATTTTCTTTGAATTTTTTTATGTGCCCCTTTTCCCAGTAAGCGAGAGCCTCCGAAACCAGTTATTGTTCCATCTATATAGTTTTTTCTGCCTGCCAGCTGGCTCCCCCTAGTGGATTCAACCGGCCCTGCGACTCACTCACCCACTCTGCCCCTAGTGGCCACTGATAGGCACAGCACTTTGTTTATGACCAGCTCTATCTGCGCAACAGCCGCTTCACATATATGACACCATGTGTCCTTGTTACCTTTATTACATAGTATTATATTTTCTCCCCACACCCTTATTTACTCTTCCGACCGTGCGGCTTGGAGCTCTGTGAGAACGACCCAATTTCCACCCTTCGGATAATGATGTTTACTCTTGTCTCGTCCTCCTTTTATGGGAACACATAAAATAGCTATATGACTGTACAACCACATTCCCTCCCCTCAGAAACCTGTATGTACATACTCGTTACAGGAATTTCAATTATACCCCCGCTGATGTGGAATAACTTGACCAGATATTATTCAAGGGGAGTGGAAAACAGAGTCTTTGATTAAGGACAGAGTTTACTGACAGAAGGACATGCTGCAACATGGAGAGACCTATGGTTACAGTAATGGCCCTATAGCCTAGATCTCTGAAGAATGGTGAGCTAACAAAGTATTTATACAGGAGAGTAGACCAAACTAAGTGGAGCATTGACTACATAATATGAATTATAGATATGATGTACATAGAAATCTGGAATTATAGATACGATGTACAGAGAAATCTGGATAATGACGTATACTCATGAGAAGGCTGTCTGTGTGTGCATATGTGTGTACAATGTGTAGAGAGAGAGAGAGTGAGAGAGAGTGAGAGAGAGAGAGAGAGAGAGAGAGAGAGAGAGAGAGAGAGAGAGAGAGAGAGAGAGAGAGAGAGAGAGAGAGAGAGAGAGAGAGGTGGGGGATAGTGTGTGTGTAGCTGGATATGTCTGGAAGGCTATGTGCATGCAATCGTAGGGAGAGATAGTGTGCATGTGCATGTGTGTGTTAGGATAGAGAGAGAGAGAGAGAGAGAGAGAGAGAGAGAGAGAGAGAGAGAGAGAGAGAGAGAGAGAGAGAGAGAGAGAGAGAGAGAGAGAGAGGGAGTGTTACTCCCCCTATTGTATCTGCGTATATTGTCCAATGGTACAAATTAATCTTTCACTACTACCTATTGTGACTTCAGGTTAACGGGAAAAGGGGGAGACGCAGCACTTGGCGAAATGAGTTCCGAGGGAAGGGCTTGTTTGTGTTCGAATCATATTGAATTTGATTCATGATCATAATAATTTGTATACGGAGGCAGCCACCGTGGACGTCCCTCATCCGGTCGTCTGTCCCGCGTTAGGACCTCAGTGCCCAGGGCAACGCGGCAAATCCTTCTCTCCAATGTTATACAGTAGAATGAAATATAGTATACGGCGCAAGGTTCACGCTCCAGAGGGCTTGTTGGCTGAGCATGCAGCTCTGGCAGCAGAAACGTGGACAAAACGCTGAGTTTTAAACAATTTGAAGCCACATTATTACAACTGTAGAGTCGAAAGTGGGAATTCTACCATCGCCCACATCTGTTTAATTGTTTTGCATTGTGTACCATTTCGGTCAGTTAGCGTCCGTATGAATAATGGAGTAAAAACACATGCGCATAATAACGTAATAACAAGGCATCTTGCTTCATTGCCACTGTATTGGGAGAAAAAGCATTGGTTTATTGCATCTGTAATATTATCAGCTGTTGCTGATTTTGCACTAGCCGGCTACTTACACATTCCAAGCAGCTGTAGATTTGGCATCATGGCTGACCTCCAATCCCTTTAATCCCAATGTAACGAGTTAGAAGAATTCAACGTCTATATATTTTTTGTTGTATTTCAAGCGCAAAGACAGCGGAGCAACCTCTCTGCTGTCCACCCGCAGTCCTGACACATTGCATTTTAATATCCTATTCATTATTGATGTGTTCTGAATATGTCACTCTGAATTGGCTGAATATGAAGAGACAAAACCCTCTGTTTGGCACGAATATGATTCTCCTCCCCTTCCACTGCTGTGTGTTACCAGGTCCATATCCCTGTCCATAGGATCAACAACAACAACAACAACAACAACAACAACAACAACAACAACAACGTCAATAACAACAACAAGTCTTCCCAAGCTGCACTCTCACTCTCTCGACACTACTCTGCGAGGTGTATTCTGTGCATAGCGCCGCCCCCCAGACTACCGTGATTGGTTGGAGAAAAACAAACAATCCACTACCCAGAGCTGCCTGTATGTCACAGTTTGCCCCAAGTGCCTTATTACTATGACAAAAATGCACATTGGCTACCGCAAGTTAGTAGAAAGAAAATGCGGTAATGACTTTGAACTGGGTGTGTACAGAGTAGCGCAAATATTAAGCTTTCCTGACATGAGTCATGCATGCAGTGATGTAGGAAAAGTAAACAGCCCTACCTTTATGGCTTTGTTGTCGGTTCACAGACTAAAATATATGGGGGGAACAATAAAACAATACAATAATAATAATAATAATAATAATAATAATAATAATAATAATAATAATAATAATAATAATAATAATAATATAATAATAATAATAATAATAATAATAATAATAATAATAATAATAATAATAATAATAATAATAATAATAATAATAATAATAATAATAATAATAATAATAATAATAATAATAATAATAATAATAATATAATAATAATAATAATAATAATAATAATAATAATAATAATAATAATAATAATAATAATAATAATAATAATAAATACTCTTTACATGGTGGAACTAATAAAACAAGTAAAAACAACACTCTTTAATAATGACACAAATATTCAAATAGATATCTGTACATATCACTTACCTACTCTTACTAGTTATGCTGCTGGCCAGTATGACTTACTACCATAGTGTGTATACCTGTATCACTGTACATATTAACACTACAACTCTTATTAACACTATTACTCAGTAGTGTCATGCACCTCCAGGCTACCCACCCTCTATAATCCTTGGTTCTCCTACTCTATCCCAACCTAGCTTCTCTCTCTCTCATTCTCTCTCTCTCTCTCTCTCTCTCTCTCTCTT
>NC_140165.1:44744402-44816235 GCF_963971535.1 Notolepis coatsorum
ATTCCACATCGTCTCAGCATGTTTGTGTCTGCATCTGTGTTCTGGCTTAGTTAAACCGTTACAAGCAGTACTGATTTATATATTTTATACCCAGTTTAATCACCTGTACATTGCATATCACTATTGAACTTTACTGTTACATTAAGCACTCTGGGTTGGATGCCAAACGTTGACAATAATGACAATGAGTGACAATACATTTTAATCTAAATTAGATTTGTGTCAACAAGAAATAAAAACATAGGGGGTTTTGGTGGGAAGGCCTGTGTGAAGAGATGGGGTTTGAGGCTGTTTTGAATGTTGACAGTGTGCGGCATTTTCGATGTGGATTGTAAGTATTCCACAGAGAGGGTGCAGCGACAGAGAACACTCTGTTACCCCAGGTTCAGCGGTTGGCCGGTTGACAGGAGGCTGGCGTCAGCGGACCTGAGGCGCCGTGAGGGGGCATGTTGTTGGAGGAGGTAAGACAGGTGGGGGCGGCAGGTCGTTGAGGACCTTGTAGGTGGTGAGTAAAATAATGTATAATTTTTGCATATAAAAATATTATATAATATAAATAACTGTCTGCGTAGGAGTGTGCAAACAATTCAGATCATATTTTTCCCTATAGTGCTGCACAGCGATAATGGGTTCTGCTAGACGTTTCTCATGCGCTGACACAGCACTGAAACACAGTATGGAGACATAGTACATCTGCTAATTAATGCAAAACTAGATGACTATGAAAAGATCTTGTCTGTCCCACATATAGTTAAAAGAACACACAAACATTTTGGGAAATTCGCTTATCCTTTTCTCCAGAGAGAGACAAGAAGATAGATACCAGTTTCCTCTCTGTTGCGTTCAGTAGAAAGCTATCTGGCTGCACGTTAGCCTAGCTTAGCACAATGAATGGGAAGCGGACATGACGGTTAAGTTAAGATAAGATATTCCTTTATTGATCCCCTTGGGGAAATTCAGGCATCATAGCAGCATGGGGGAAGGGGGGGGGGGGGGTACAGGTAGTAAAAACAACACAAGCAGTGTAAACAAATAGGTCAATATAATTTACTATCTAACTAACTGAAATATACATTATTCACAGTATCACAGTATCCACATAAGGTGCAGTATGCCTACGGTAGTGTTATTGTCCTCCTTGGGTTCCTATTAGTTCTAGGTCAATGTCTGGCAGCAGTCGCTGCCCACTGTTGTGGAGCCTGATGGCCGCTGGTATGAAGGACTGTCCGAGGCGGTTAGTTGAGTGTCGGGGGGTATGAGTCTGTGGCTGAACGTGCTTCTCATCTTGACTAGTTCGTCATAGAGAGGGTGGTAGGGGTTCTCCAGGGCCCTCATTTATCAACAATTCTTAGAAAGTGTTCTATCTTTGTTCTTAAGCACATAATTTAGAATGTGTGTACGCACAAACAAAACAGGATTTATCACACGTGCGTACACAGGTCGTACGCACACCTGTCCTTGATAAATATCACTTTGATCCTACGCTGCAGCTCGTGCACGGTTTTACGTATTTGCATATAGCACCGCCCGTAATTAACCATATACGGTAATGGAACACCCCCATGAAATGTGGAAAAGTGGACTAAGCCGAGGGAAGCATGTTATGGAGAAATACGCAGGCTGACAGACATGTACACGTACGGTGATGTCGGATATGATATCTATTAACTTAAAGACAATATTAACTAATAAAGACCGTGCTGGAATATGACTGCTTTTTTCGTTTTGTTCGATTAATACCCAGGGATTAAAGTTCTCCTCAATTTAATTCCAAATCGTGACCACCACCAACATTCATTCACATGCATACACATTCATACGAGGCAAGTAGGTTAAGTGTCTTGTCCAAGGACACAACGGCAGTGGGATGGACATGGGCTTGAGCGGGATTCGAACCACCAACCCTTGGATCATTGGACCAACCGCTCTACCCCTGAGCCACGCCGCCCCACAAGAACAATGAATCTCACTGCCATGTATGATGTAGCCTATATTCGCCATGTGTAGCCTGCCTATTATGTGATCAATACAAACTTGCACTTGAATTACATCATGTCTGTGTGCGGGAGCTCACAAGGCTGTTGTCACAATGTAAATAAGAACATGCACTGAAAAGTTACAGTATGTAGTCGGTTGATTATTTGTATGATTTTTTGCAAGTCAGTAAACCCTTGCAAAAAGTATCCGTTTTATTTAATTAATTGAAAACATGCAGCATGCCTTTCCTCCCGGCAGCAATGACATTTATCAGGCAAATGCCCATCACTGAGTGGAATCCCTTTCTATTCACATAACTGCATTTGTGATGGAGCTTTGACAGCTACATGGGTGGTACAGTAACAGCTATTGCTCGATCCATCTACAATATCACGATGGACCGTGCCATGTATAGCCTGCCTATGTGATCAATAGAAACGCAAACTTGAATCCCATCATCATATTCATATGTTGTGTCTGTCCACTATGTTTATTACTTTGTTATCCCCCCCCCCCCCCCCCCCCATCTAAGTAAAGCGACATTGGGTCTCTTGAAAGGCGCTATATAAAATGAAGCTATTATTTATTATTATTATTATTATTGTAACTGAGGGGTAAAATTCCCTGACTGTATTAATAAGTATGGTATCATTAAACCACTACTGCGTTATGTACATTACTACTGGCCATACAGTACACAGGTATATGTGATGAACACCCCCACAATAACACGGCTTAACAAGAAAGTACTGTTTATAATAATATTTATTAGAAGAGCACCAAGATTATCTTACATTATTTATTAAGATTGAGAGTTGCGCTTGTAAGGCGAAGAATGTGCATGAATAGGTCAAGAGCGTAAGTCCATGAGCATATTACGCAGGAGATAATTAATACCACCCGTAGCATAAGAATTATATATAGTACACTAGTAGGTCAGCTGGAGATACTAAGGGGGTTCCCTCCGGTTGTAAGCCAGCAGGGGGGAGGAATGTTCGAATGCAAAAGTCTGGATCAACGGGGAATCAATAAGCTCCAGCTACGGGAGGCGGTACATTACTCCCTTGATCGGCAGACGAAAGCAGCAGCTATAATCCAAGTATGCGCGACAGCATAGGTGAAAGCCAGCCAGCCTCTCCTAGAGACGGGCTCAAGTGATGCTCCTCACGGGTAAATCCCACACAGCAGCGGGTAGACGGTTCTCTGCTCCAGCAACCACGGTACCAAAACAATAATCCAGCCGGAAAAAAGGCTCTGCATTCACCGGTGTAGATTCTCCTGTGCACGGTACTTCACATTTAACTAGGTCGAACTTGACGTTATTTCACTAAGCTCTGACACTTTTACTATCCTATTCGCACGCGGTTATAATTGCTCTATTTAGACGCAAGGTTGCTCACTTCACTTGGTCGTTGACTCGTGATGAAGGCTTTAACTTGTTGGGTTAACTCGTTTGAGGGTAACACGTTTCGGGTAACTAACTGCTGTATCCACCTGCAACGTATTTATACGTACGGTGAATAATCTAGTACCAGCCTTATTTCTGTCTCGTATTACTGCGCAAAACCGGGCATGTTCAGGCATGTCTTAGCGGTGACTTTGAACTAGACATTGGGGGTATGGCCGTGGCGCCTAGGGGATCGCTTCCAATAGGAGAACGAATATTATGGTCTGTCCTGTACCAGGTAAAGGGACATTCCGTGTATATGTACAAAGAATATACAAGGGATATCAAACGATATACAAATATTATACATGGGATCTCAAGCAATAAATATATATATTCGGTTTAATCTGACCCTTTGTAACAATTATTATTATTATTATTATTATTATTATTATTATTATTATTATTATTATTATTATTATTATTATTATTATTATTATTATTATTATTATTATTATTATTATTATTATTATTATTATTATTATTATTATTATTATTATTATTATTATTATTATTATTATTATTATTATTATTATTATTATTATTATTATTATTATTATTATTATTATTATTATTATTATTATTATTATTATTATTATTATTATTATTATTATTATTATTATTATTATCACGTCTGTGGGCGGAGCTCACAAAAAAAAGACTGTCTTTTACTTTTAGTCTCAGTGACGTTTCAACGGAGGTATCTATTCTAACCAACAAATTGAAGTAGAAAGCATTTCGCTGTGGCCAATCTTATTTGGAAACATGACACAAAATAATAGTATGTCGCTTTTTATTTGAAACAATATTTAATCGCGTTTGGAGGTGGGTGTTCTGCGTCTGCTCCCCCGTGCCAAACAAGCAGGCAAACCTCTTGTTTGCGCGTGAGCCCGTTATAATTACACTACTGTCGCTATTTTACAATGAACTATAATGAATTACGGGTCATATGTTGAACACGCCAGTGTTGAAAGTAATGCACGGAAGCTTATTTCCGCGTTGCAGACATGCAGGCTTCATATTCTACAACCGGGCGTCAGCTACGCATGCTCCGAGCTGTGCGTAGATATATGCACAAAGTCAAGCACAAGTTCAATTTGATAAGTCCCACACTTTGCTTAGAAATTATCGTATGCAGGGGTTACGCACATATCTGTGCATACGCAACGTTGATAAATGAGGGCCCAGGATGGCAGCCAGCTTCCTCCTCATCCCCCTCTCTGCCATCACCTCTAGTCTAGGTAGCTCGACTCCCTCCACGGAGCTAGCCTTCCTCACCAGCTTGTTGAGCTTGTTGGTTAGCCTAGGCATTGTCCAACTAACACCTCTCCCGAAGGCTAACCGGTCATGTCCGTTTCATTGTGCTACGCTAGGCTAACATGCAGCCAGATAGCTTTCTATTGAACACACAGAGAGGAAACTGGTATCTATCTTCTTGTCTCTCTCTTTGGAGAAGACGGTAAGCTAATTTCCCAAAAATGTTGACGTGTTCCTTTAAATATCAGATGTTTCTGTTTCTGAAAATAGATTCTATAACCCGACTGACCCGTAAGAGTCATCCATGAATGATTTCCCCACATTGCATTGTGTTTTATTTTTTTGGGACTATCTACAGAAGATACATTACCTCTGCTCCCAAGCCCCATCGTTTAACCCTTTCACTGCAACTCACTCACTCACTACCAAAACGGTTGACCAACCGATCAACCGATACCGATATATGCAGGGTTTCCCCCCCCAAAAACACAACATTATGCATATTTTTCACAATAAATAAGATAAGGATTTGATCTTACTTGCTTGCCTGGGTAAATAAAGGTTAAATAAATGTAAGTTATCATCAGTTGGCATTTGAGAAGGACTTAAGAAAAAAGTTCAGGAATGAGTCGAGGGGCAGTGTTTTAAGAAGATTTCACTCTGTCCCCAAACGCCGCTTGCCGCTCTACTAATGATGGTGAGTAGCCTGTGGAGGAATTTTGTTTGCTTTTTTATGCACCTTATTTTTGTCAGTTCAGTTTGTCAGTGAATTCAGAAGTGTTGAATAAATGGAGACTTTTCAAATATATCGAATATATAGAATAGAATAGAATAGAAATGTGAGGGAAAATTTGACACTGCAAATCGCTCAACATTAAACATTTAGACAGAACAAGTCACAAATAAGAATAACAAAACAAATGGCCTAAGAATAGAATACAATTAAATAGAATAAAAATAGAATAAAAGATACAGTAAATAAATACAGTAAAAATATACTGAAGTCTACAGTAGGTGTAATATTGCACAGTGCTGTTTAAAAAGTAAGAGTCCAGGAAGATGGTCACTGTCACTCTGCTCAGTGACGCAGTGAGGCACAGTGATGCATTGTATAGTCTGATGGCTGTCGGAATGAAGGACTTCCTGTGCCGTTCAGTGCTGCATTTAGGTAGTGTGAGCCTATAACATGCTCCTCCTGTCAGCCAAGTCTGTGTATAGTGGGTGGGAGGGGTTTTCCCTGATGGCCTGGAGCTTAGCAAGGTTCCTCCTCTCCGCCACCCTCGCTAGAGTGCAGCTCCACCCCAACCACGCTACTGGCCTTCCTGACCATCTTATCCAGCCTGTTTGTGTCCCCTGCTCTCAGTCCGCTGCCCCAGCAGGTCTGTTATATATATCCGTTCAGTCTGTTTTTGTATAAGTGAATGTTCTTAAGATAGAGAGAAATTAGATTTTTCAATTGCCTCTCTGCTGTTTAGTTCAGCACCATGGGCAGCGCAAAGCAAGCCACAGTGCCGTTGTCCCAGCTGAAACGTATAAAAGGGAACCTGTGTTGAAAAGCCATTGTGGCCCCTCGAGAACATTTTATGCCCCCCCACTAATTTGTTTCTGCAGCCTGGTCTGCAGACGTTGTATGTAGTGCAGCCGCTCTGTCGTCAGACTCGGTGATAACGTGATGGGAGAGAGAGCCAGAGCTGACGTGACAACTCTACAGTAGGATGTCAATCAATGAATCAATGGACTCTTGGAACCTATTCTACACGTAGGTTCTAAGGGTTTCTCAAGTTTGCTGCTTTTTCCTTTGATGCTTCCAACACCTGGAATGCCCTCCAACTGACTCTGAAGCTGAAGGTTCTTCCTTCTTTTGCTGCATTTAAAAGTATGATATCCGACCACTGTGTCGACTTGTAACTGTCCTAACTGATCTTTTATTGATTATTCATGTTTATTGTGCCTATATGTACGAAATGGCTGATAAACTATGTCTTGTTTTGCAAGCTCGTCGTAATTAATATAATGTATATATATATATATATATATATATATATATATATATATATATATATATATATATATATATATATATATATATATATATATATATATATATATATATATATATATATATATATATGTATATAATTAATATTTATATATTATATGATTGTATATATTTATTTATTTCTTCCAGCTTCAACTGAAAAGTGGGGTGAAGTTCGTCCTGATGTCAGTTACACACTTCTTAAATTTGTTTTCGCTCAAGGACAAAGACAGACTTTTATTTCTTTATTTATAATTTTTCTTACCATTTTAATTTCATTGGATTATGGGAAATGTTATTCATGCCAGCTACCGTAATTGCATCCATATTTTTGTGCTGACAGAGTTGCCGCCAGTAATGAGCAGATAATTATCCCCTGTGCTGCTATAATTCCAGAAGTTCCCCATGGGGACTAAAGACATCTTAAGACAACTCAGTGATGACATCACTGGCGCATGTGGTTTTAGTGGAATTGCGTTGCTAGGGAACCGCTAGGATCCAAGTTTATTTCCTATTAGCTGATTCCATGAGTATATTTGCTATCCGCAAAACACTGCAACAGGAAATTAAGTTGGCCTGCACATAATGATGAAACAGAATATATAAAGGTACAAGGTATTTATTGATAGCATGTGATGAAGCAGAAAATAGACGATAAAGGAGTCAACACCAGCAGGTCACCTGATGCACTAGGTGCAAAAATTATTGTCAGGTGATTGGATGAACCATCTGCCTATCACTGTCCATCACAGGGCTAACTTCAACCAATCAGATCAACAGACCATTATGACGTAGTAGGAGAGCGCTGAAGAGGAAGCTAGCCTCTTAACCTGCGCCCCCAAAAGTGGGCATTTTAGTTTTCGTTTTTGAGGACTGCATACCTTTTTGGAAAACTAAAATACTATACTTTATACTTATAGCACATGCATGAGCCTGGTCTCTTTTGAACGATGACATTCTGAAGTTTATGATACAATAACGATAATTCATGTTGAGTGCTAATGAAATAGAGTAACATAGATCTGAACTTGCTGTAATTCCAAGGGGAAGAGCTTTACTTAGAAACACTACAAACTGAAACACTACAAACAAAACCTCAGCAATGCTGGCAAAAGGGCGAAAACATAAAGGTACTAAAGCTACAAATTAATAATAACACTAACCACGACAGGGACAGGATACATGGGATACAGCAATACAGAGCAACCATGATAACATTTGCATTTAATGATCTGTGTTATGAAGCGCATGCACCTACATGCACACACAAACACTTGCACGCACGCACACACACACACACACCCACATACTCACACACCAACACAAACACAGGCACACACACGTACACACTCATACACACACACACACACGCACACACACGCACGCACACACGCACGGGATAATAAACCACAAAACGTAACGTTATTGGTATATATTGAAGCGCAGAGGTTTCTCTTCCCTATTTTTAGCATGTAGCAACAATTAGATTTGAAATTAGTTTCAAAATGGTGCCACCGTGGCAACATTTTAAAAAGCGACTGTACATACAGTAGATTTCATTATCTGTGCTTATGCACGCCTCAAATCCAAATTGAACTTGGGCATTTGAAATATAAGATTTGGCATATTTTAGGTGGATTTTCAGAAAATAGGGCTCCGGGCTTAATACTATAATAGTGTAGCCTAATCTTTATCTGCAACTGTGAAGAAAAACCCCATTTGTTTAAACAGAATGAATAGACACAAAAAAAAAGAAAAAAAATTATAAAATTTGTTTTATTCGAATGTTGATTTAGAATTCGAATGCCAACGTAGCGAACGAAGGTTCGAACGTTTGGGCTCAGCCCTAAGACACACACATTGAGTTGCTCCACCCGTACAAAGATTCATGTATGCAGAATGAAGGTAAATACATGTATTTCCTAATACATGTAAGCACAAAAGAAAACACACATACACACACCCACGCACATGCACACACACACACACACATCCACATGCACATGCACACACACACACACACACACACACACACACACACACACACACACACACACACACACACACACACACACACACACACACACACACACACACACACACACACACACACACACACACACACACACACACACACACACACACACACACACGCACGCACGCACACACACACAACACCTTTGCTTCTGTTTGAATGATTTATAAATGGAATGCAACATTTTCCTTTTTATTCATAATATCCTCCCTCTCTCTGTTTATCTTTCAGACCATTTGCAGAACGGTAGGCCTACAAGTGTTTTTCTGGTTCCCCGATGGCAGCATATCATTCCTCAGCTTCTCAAGGCACTATATTGTTTTTTGTTTTGTTTTTTATTATTATTACTGATGTCTGGTGCAGGTGTTTTTCAGTCTTCATGGATATGTCACAGGTGCTTTTTTTTATCCACTTTTTCTCCAGTCACAGGTGCTTTTGAAGTTCCTTTAAAGTTCTCTCACGTTTTACGACTGACACTGCATTATGTTCTTATCTCTGCACACAACCGTTCCCCAGCAACTCTGGCAGGTGTTTATGAAAGTCAGACTACCTAGATAAATGGATTTTTTTTAATAGCATAATTACCATCAAAGCTGTCCTCAGCCGTTTCTCTTCCCCTGTTTTTAATTATTATAATTCATTTTTGTGTCAAGGTAATTTTCTTCTTTTGAATCTTTTTGTATTGCATTTCTGGAAATTAAATTGTGTTAGTTGTGTTCTTTTTGGGGGTGTTTGGGTGTCTGGTTTGGACTCTCCGCATCATGTGGGGATAGTGGTTCTCAACTGCGGACCCCCAGGGAGAAGGTTGAGAGGGTTCCAGGGGGCCCCTCCTGGGGATGCAGGATGGTATAGAGGTAAAGAGGCCGGCCAGTAACTGAAAGGTTGCCGGTTCAATCCCTGCTACTGACAGGAGGGTGTATTCCAGCTGTGAGCTGGTGACTGAAGGGTGGCTGGTATTACATCTAAGGTGTCCACCATCCTGCCTATGTACCATTGAGCAAGACACTGAACCCCAAAAACTGCTCCAGGGGCGCTCTGACCTATGTGTGTATGTGTAACTAAGAGGGGGTATGAGGACTGTGTGTATGTGTAACTAGGAGGGATAGGCGAAAAGACACATTTAAATTGCCTTGTGTACATTACATAAAAGTAATCTTCATGTTCTTCATCTTCATTATTTCACTGACTAGAAGCTACAGTATCCCTGAGAGAAAACAGCAGACTGTATGCAGAGTGACTATGATCATAATAGTATATAGACAGCTATGGGTTTTAAACTTTTAACTAAGTTACATATTTTTTTTATATCTTTTAGAGAAGCAGGCGTGTGAAAAATATGGACGGGGAAGTGGACAAATTATGCTGCTCTCCCCTCCCTCAATACCAACCACTGTAGTGCCCTTGAGCAACCACTGCTGTGGTTGTACTGAGTGTGAAGCAGGGCGTTGCTGAAAAAGAGCACCCATGCTCAGCTAACCTACCCTGGTAAATAAAGGTTAAAAAGAGCACCCATGCTCAGCTAACCTACCCTGGTAAATTAAGGTTAGAAAGAGCATCCATGCTTAGCTAACCTGATAAATAAAGGTTAAAAAGAGCATCCATGCTCAGCTAACCTACCCTGGTAAATAAAGGTTAAAAAGAGCATCCATGCTCAGCTAACCTACCTTGATAAATAAAGGTTAAAAAGAGCATCCATGCTCAGCTAACCTACCCTGGTAAATAAAGATTAAAACGATCATCCGTGCTCAGCTAACCTACCCTGGTAAATAAAGGTTAAAAAGAGCATCCATGCTCAGCTAACCCACCATTCAAATCAATGGTCCTCATTCATCAACGGACGTACAAGAAAAGTTACAAACAGATTTCATCATAGCTCCACTTATGATTTTCGCATGCACTAATGGTTCCTTCTCTGGGATTTGCTCGTAGCTAAGAGCAGGAGTTATGAATGCCAAAGAGCAGTCTGTGCGCCCTGTTTTTTATTTGGGAGAAATCATGTTGATTGCGTTCACGTCGATTCTACAGACATCCTCGGAATGAAATAATTATGATAATAATAAATACGAGGCATTGTGATGTCCGACAATGAATAAAAGCACTACACCAACACTGCAAAAGACAGTGAATAAATAAATAAGAACTAAACCCAATCGCGCGGATATAGCTATAGTGAAATAGATTGGACACATCTACATTCTGCTCTCAGACGTGCTGTCCAAGTCCGACAGCGATTAATTGCACGGATGTAGGATGAATAAAGCCTTTAATTAAACATGATTTTGACTATTTTGTCACTATTATTAAATACAGTTTACAATTTATCTCAAGAACTAAGCACATCACTTCAGTAATACTCAAACAAGGGTGTCAGGGAATTGTGCGTTTTATTTGGGCCAGGCTAGCCGCAAGCCCGGTCCACCGCGGCCCTCTGGCTGTTAGCGAACCTCTCCAGGCTGTTGACGACCCTCTCCTGGCTGTCCAGCATCGCCTGGACCATGTTGCCACACACACCGCTGGTGCAGTGGCGGCTCGTGAATTCTTCACGGGGGGGGCGGAATTAATTAGTATCCCCCTCTATCTCTCCTTCTCTCTCTTTCTCTCTCTCACACACAGCGCAACGTGGAATCGATTCGTTACACAATCAGACCTAGTATGTGTAGTAGTATATACCAAGAATAACTTCAGTATAAGTACAGGGCTATACACATATTTTGCATATTGTTAAACGAGGCAAGGCTAGCTATTAAACTATCGATATGAATCGAAAATGGGGGGACCCTGATGTAAACAAGACAAACGTCTTTCTCTGGTCTGCATCCCCAATTGTGATTTGTGTGTATTGAGCCGTACTGTATTGTACCCATTCTGCAATCTGTTAATAAAGTTTTCATTCATTCATTCATTCAAACATAGACGATATTGAACAATACTCCACTTATTTTCAATCCAAACGAAACTCCACGAGAGAGAGAGAGAGAGAGAGAGAGAGAGAGAGAGAGAGAGAGAGAGAGAGAGAGAGAGAGAGAGAGAGAGAGAGAGAGAGAGAGAGAGAGAGAGAGAGAGAGAGAGAGAGAGAGAGAGAGAGCGAGAGAGAGAGAGCGTTAGTTAGTTTAGCATTAGCTGAGTGGCTAACAGCGGATAACGTTAGCTGAGTGGCTAAGAGAGAGAGAGAGAGAGATAGAGAGAGAGAGAGAGAGAGAGAGAGAGAGAGAGAGAGAGAGAGAGAGAGAGAGAGAGAGAATTAACTCACTTTGTTTAATTGAAACGTGGTCCACTGACTGTCCCCCAGACTGTTGTCGATGTATATCCATTCCACTGCCCACTGTCCAGACTCGAGACTGCATCACAACACACAGCATCGAACATCCTGCAAACTACCGTTCTACCGTCCACTTTTAAACAAAACCGAGAAATGCGGCTACGGAAAAGTACTGTCATCGCCGCGTCGGCCAATCAGAGAGCGTCTCCGAGAAATGCGGCTACGGAAATGATAGACGCCTCTTGCTTAGACCGCTTCAAAATGCGCCCGTGTTCCATCATAATACATCATATTTCAACGCACAGCACGTTACGCACTGATTGGCTGCGACGGATACAGCGATGAAACAGTGCACGGCGTGCACTCAAAAATGTTTATATTATTTATAGGACTATAAAAAAAACAACAACAAAAAAAAAATCCTATTCTTCTCTCTTTTAACCAGGGTTAACCAGGGGGGTCGGCGCCCGAGCGCCCCTAGTGGCCAGCCGCCACTGCGCTGGTGGACGGTCGGGCTGAGATGTCATGTTCTACAGTATGACTTATACCTGTATGGCTGTATCACTGTACATATATTAATACTACAACTCTGTACATGCATCTGATGAGCACTATTACTCAGTAGTAGGGGTGTAATGGTACACGTATCCGTACCGAACCGAACAGTTTCAGTGTGTACCGTACCGAACGGCTGTGTAGTGTACCGAACGAATACAACGGTATGTTAACCACTAACGACCGCCCACCGGGGGCTGTTTTTTTCACAATCTAGTATAATTATAAAAAAGTACAAGTCGATTATTAATTTCAATATAGAATATTCGTTGACAGCCCTACAAGTACAATTAGTTACTGCACACTACATCACCCCTGAGTGGAACATGGAAAGCCAAACTTTCCCCCACTGTACCGAAAACCCGTACCGAACCTTGACTTCAAAACCGAGGTACGTACCGTACCGTGTTTTTTGTTTATTGTTACACCCCTACTCAGTAGTATTTATATATGGTATGCATTGTATGTTACTATTGCACTTCACTGTTACATTTGTACTCTGGTTAGATGCCAAACTTATTTTTGTTGTATTGTACTTGTGCTGTATGATGACAATACATTTGAATCTAATCTAATTTTGATCAGTCACAATTTTTGATCAGGAAACGTATGAGGATGTTAGTGTATGAGGTAAAATGAGTGTAAAGCAGTGTAAAGGAGTATGAAGGAGTGTAAAGCAGTGTGAAAGAGTGTAAGGCTTTGTGTCCACCGGGGAACTCTGGGTATATTTGAGAAGCTAAGTAAACAGGTGAAAGTTCAAGAGAGTTCATGAGATGGCTAGGATTTCTATAGGAGCTGGAGGAAGTGTCGTCTCGACGTGCTGTTTTGCCCACTTCCTGTGTTGAGCACCTGAATGCCTCTTCTTCTTCAGCTGTTGTCTCCCCGAGGGCCATCTGCTGTTCAACCTGGGAGGTATTTTGGAACTCTCCTGACAAGCAGTGTAAATGAGTGTAGATAAGTGTGAATGAGTGTAAAGCAGTGTAAATGAGTGTAGATAAGTGTGAATGAGTGTAAAGCAGTGTAAATGAGTGTAGATTAGTGTGAATGAGTGTAAAGCAGTGTAAATGAGTGTAGATTAGTGTGAATGAGTGTAAAGCAGTGTAAATGAGTGTAGATTAGTGTGAATGAGTGTAACGCAGTGTAAATGAGTGTAGATTAGTGTGAATGATTGTACAGCATTGTGAAGGAGTGTGGATCAGTGTGAAGGAGTGTAAAGCAGTGTGAATTAGTGTAGATTGGTGTAAATGAGTGTAAAGCAGTGCAAATGAGTGTAAAGCAGTGTAAATTAGTGTAAAGCAGTGTGCAGGAGTGTGTAGCAGTGTGAATGAGTGTAAAGGGGTGTAGATTAGTGTAAATCAGTGTGAATGAGTGGAAAACAGTGTGAATGAGTGTAAAACAGTGTGAATGAGTGTAAAACAGTGTAAATGAGTGTAAAGCAGTGTGAATGAGTGTAAAGGAGTGCAGATTAGTGTAAATCAATGTAAAGCAGTGGGAAGGAGTGTAAATTAGTGTGAATGAGTGTAAAACAGTGTGAATGAGTGTAGATTAGTGTGAATGAGTGTAAATTAGTGTGAATGGGTGTAACAGTGTGAATGAGTGTAAAACAGTGTGAATGAGTGTAAAGCAGTGTGAAGGAGTGTAAATGAGTGTAAATTAGTGTGAATGAGTGAATCAGTGTAAAGCAGTGGGAAGGAGTTTAGATTAGTGTGAATGAGTGTAAAGCAGTGGGAAGGAGTTTAGATTAGTGTGAATGAGTGTAAAGCAGTGGGAAGGAGTGTAGATTAGTGTGAATCAGTGTAAAGCAGTGTGAAGGAATGTGACGGAATGTAAAGCAGCGTGAAGGAGTGTAAAGGATTGTAAATTTATGTGAAGGAGTGCAAATGAGTATGAAGGAGTCTGAAGGAATGTGTAAAGGAGTGTAACACAGTGTGAAGGAGTGTAAAGCAATGTACCGCAGTGTGAAGGAGTTTGAAGGAGTAAGGAGTGTCAAGAGATGAGATTCAAAGCAGGGGTTGAGTTTTCTCTTTCAAATGTGATTCTCTTTGCAAACAATAAAAGGCTGCATTACTTGTTTGTGTGTGTGCGCATGTCTGTTTGTATGTATTGTGACAAGCCTGGTGGTGTTCAGACTTGTCACGGTTCAAAAATAAACATATTCAAATGTCCACACAATCAATCTATGAGGGCTCGAGGGGTGAGCCAATCGATCAACGTCACGCACCTGAGATTGATTCACAATCAGCTTGTCGGGAGGGTTCATATACGCTGACTGCCTGCCACTCGTCGTCGGGTCTTTTTGTCTTCACTCATCCTTCTGCTGTTACTCCCGAGGTCTCCTGCGCGAGACGCTATCGCTTCCCGGCCACCCCGAATAGTTTTAGCTGTTAGGTCTCCTGCGCGAGACGCTATTGCTTCCCCGTTGGACCTGTGCTTTTGTTTACCTTTGACGTTGCCCCTGGTGAGTCTTTGATAGGACTTTTTCCCCTGAACATTTATCCTGGACTCTGGGCTTTCGTCCGCCTTCGTTTGTTATTCCTAAATCCCTTGGAGGAAGTGTTTAATTTCTTCGTTACTGGACTGGGCCCCGTGCTATTGACATTTTCCCTTAAAGGGGACGTTCCTATTTTCCCCCCTCAATTCTCTGGACGGCTGTTTTTTCGCCAATGCATTTTTTGTCCTTAAAGGAACAGTGTTGCACATTTCTGTTGTAAAAATAAATACGCCCTTTGTGTTTGGCTAACTCTGATCTAACTGTCTGTGTTGTGCTGTTGGGGTCTCATACAAACCATAACATTACGACCCGACCATGTCGACCCCAGCCGACACAGACAGCAGCTGCAGGCCCTCAATACAGCACTTGGCACCCTGCTGTTAAACCAACCTGTTGCTGGAGCCTCAGTTAACCTACCCCCCGCCGTCGCAGCTGACCCCGCGCCCCCAAACCCAGCGCCCCCCAACCCAGCTAGTGGCCAGGACTCAGGGGTTTGGCTGGGCACTTTCCTGCAGGGCAGTGGCAGTGTCACTGACTACTCGCTGGAGTTCAGGCTGGCCGCAGCCGAGAGCGGTATGAACGACAGGGTGTTTCGCGTCAGATTCCGGAGGGGCCTTAACGAGGCTGTGAGGGACCAGCTTGCCACCCGGGAGGAACCCGCCCTGCTCGAGGACCTGATCAGCCTCGCCATCCACATCGATGGACGCCTCCGGGAGAGGGGGCGCGAGCAAGCCTGGCAGGGACCCCCAACCATTCCCCAGTTTTCTCGCACTCGTGACTGGACTGCTGCTCGTCCTGCCGCTCCTGCGGCTAGTGCGTCCTCCACTTCCCAGCCAGTGACCGGGGAGGAACCCATGCAGCTGGGACGCGCACGCCTTAGTCCGGCCGAACGGGATTACGGATACTGGTCCGGTCTTTGCCTCGACTGCGGCCTTACGGGACATCGATACAGCAGTTGCCCTACCCGGTCGAGGGACTCGGCTCGCTGGGACCCCGGGAGATCCTGGTGAGTCACCTTTCCGTCATGACCCCTGCCCTGCTCTCTGTCTTTCAGCGTTCCCTACCTGACGGGCCAGGCAGGTCGCCAGGTGGCTCCCGTGGAGGGGGGGGTACTGTGAGGGCTCGAGGGGCGAGCCAATCGATCAACGTCACGCACCTGAGATTGATTCACAATCAGCTTGTCGGGAGGGTTCATATACGCTGACTGCCTGCCACTCGTCGTCGGGTCTTTTTGTCTTCACTCATCCTTCTGCTGTTACTCCCGAGGTCTCCTGCGCGAGACGCTATCGCTTCCCGGCCACCCCGAATAGTTTTAGCTGTTAGGTCTCCTGCGCGAGACGCTGTCGCTTCCCTGTTGGACCTGTGCTTTTGTTTACCTTTGACGTTGCCCCTGGTGAGTCTTTGATAGGACTTTTTCCCCTGAACATTTATCCTGGACTCTGGGCTTTCGTCCGCCTTCGTTTGTTATTCCTAAATCCCTTGGAGGAAGTGTTTAATTTCTTCGTTACTGGATTGGGCCCCGTGCTATTGACATTTTCCCTTAAAGGGGAAGTTCCTATTTTTCCCCCTCAATTCTCTGGACGGCTGTTTTTTCTCCAATGCATTTTTTGTCCTTAAAGGAACAGTATTGCACATTTCTGTTGTAAAAATAAATACGCCCTTTGTGTTTGGCTAACTCTGATCTAACTGTCTGTGTTGTGCTGTTGGGGTTTCATACAAACCATAACACAATCAATATGAATATTATTGACTCAAGGCAGAATATAGTCCGATGGGCAAATAGAATGGTCGTAATACAGTCCGATGTCCAAAACACAAAACAGGCTCTCGTACAGAAAAAGGATTGTTCAATACTCAGAGTAGTCGTCCGGTCCAGGGTCAGTACACAAGGGGGTTTCTCAGCCAGTCTAGGGTCCAGTAAACAATGAACACCTTCTCGCCTTCACCTATCCTCTCACTACCTCTCACCTTGCAAAACTCTGTACACAAACAATCTTAATACAACACTCCTACCTCACCTCCTCTCAACGCAACTCTATCTGTCCTAGTGTATTATAGTGTGTGTGTCTGGTGTGTGTGCGTGTGGGATGTGGGTGATCTAATTGTGCACATGTGTGTTCTATCAGTACTAATCAGCTACCTAATTGCTTCCACTCCTCCCGTGGCAGTAGTACCCCCTGTCCTTCACATATCTATGAGACAGGGGTGATATATGCCACAGTATGTGTGTGTGTCTATTTTTTTTTCTTTGCAAACAATGAAATACCTTATTGCATCTTATTGCATCCTGTTTTGTTTGCTTATGTGTGTCTGTATGTGTGTGTGTGTGTGTCTGTGTGTATGCATGTGTGTGTGTGTTTGTTTTCCTTTTCTGAATTTTGAATGTCTTTGCAGACAATGAAATACCTTATTGCATCTTATTGCATTGCATGTGTCAGTGCATCTTTTGTGTGATTGTGTGTATGTGTGTGCGTGCGTGCGTGCATGCATCCATGCCTGTGTGTCTGTGTGTTTATATACTGCAGTCTAGGAGGCAGGAGGTGCTCTGCATAAATCTTTAAACATCAAGAATTGGTCATGTGAATAAAATATGACCACGCATGTCTGTGAGCTGAATGCGTAAAAAGTTGGAAGTGGATTTAAATGTTTATAGACTACTTCTTGGTTGAAATGAGGTACAGGTAAATAAACACAGCTTTCTGATTGCTTGAGCTGTTAAAAGCCAGGCTTCGGATGAAGATACACTATGCCAAGACATAATTTCTACGAGGAAAGTTTCAACTTGACAACATTAATCTTCTAAACTACCTTATTTCCTATCAGTTGTTACAAACAGTGCAAAAGGAACACCAACTGCAGTCCAAGCTGTTCCCTATAACTCCACTGAAATACAAATTGATATTAAGTGATAATATGATACATCATTTGAGGTAAATGTATATCTCAATTCACGGTATATACAATGCTGTATATACTGTACATATGTATTGCATATATACCTATCCACATCTGTCTGAATATACCAGCATACTCCTTTTTATATACATAAATGTATATACCTGCAATATCACTTTGTATGATAGCATGTACAATAAAGCTGTATATACAGAATATATATATTTATCCACATCTGTCGGAATATACCTGTATATAATGATTATCCTTTTTACATACCTGTATATACTAAATCTATATCTGTACATATCCCTTACCTACTCTTACTAGTTATACCGCTGGCCAGTATGACTACTACTGTACCATAGTATCTTTACCTGTATCACTGTACGTACCTTATTACTAAGGAGTAATCATCTCTCTCTATATATATATATATATATATATATATATATATATATATATATATATATATATATATATATATATATTCCAGCTTAATCACCTGTATATTGCTATTGCACTTTACTGTTACATTTGCACTATGGTCAGATGCCAGCTTATTTTTGTTGTACTGTACTTGTGCTGTATAATGACAATACATTTTAATCGAATTGAATGTACACAACCTCTATTGCCTTTATCTTATCAGTGTTTGTTTTTTTACCCTGCTTCACACTCAGCATCGCCCTGCTTCAGACTCACACAGTTCCACACATTCACTCCTGGGAGCCAGTGGTGGCTGGTGAATTCTTCTCCAGGGGGGGCGCTATACCAAACATTTTGCAAACATGTACCGAGGTATCACAATGTCACACACACACACACACACAAACACACGCGTGCACGCATTGGCGAAACCACACACTGAGTAGCCTACTGTGCACGTCAGAGCTTCGGCAAAACCACAAGGTACGAATATTTAAGTAGGTAGAGTACAACTATCACCATTGCCATCAATCAATATATGATCACAGTCAATGCAGCCACATTTCCAATAGCGCCTACACAAACATGCACGCCCAGGTCTCAAAACTCTCTCTCTCTCTCTCTCTCTCTCTCTCTCTCTCTCTCTCTCTCTCTCTCTCTCTCTCTCTCTCTTTCTCTCTCTCTCTCTCTCTCTCTCTCTCTCTCTCTCTCTCTCTCTCTCTCTCGCTCTCTCTCGCTCTCTCTCTCTCTCTCTCTCTCGCTCTCTCTCTCGGACTCGGGAGTCGGGAGCAGCATATTATCACTGTAATATATTTGTGCATGCTCCCACGCGCACGCCCGTATTCAGATCCGTACAATAATAATCACAAAGGTATATCTTGTCATTTGAAACAAGTTAAAAATATATTGTCCCATGGGTTATGCCCCCCCTGCAGCGAAATTAATTAGTATCCCCTTCTATCTCTATCTCTCTTTTTCTCTCTCTCTCACACACACACACAGCATGACGTGGAATCCCAGGCACTATCGTTACACAAATTAGAAGGAACTGCAAAGGATCACCTAGTATACAGTATATACGAAGAATAACTTCAGTATAAGTACAGCATATTTTGCATATTGTTAAAAGAGCCAAGGCTAGCTTGTGTAAATTAAACATTACCATCACAAGAGTTGAAGGGGGCGAGATATTCAGCTGTCCACAAGCCATAATCCACTTTTTTTTTTTTTTTATCCACCCAAAAAGAAACTTCAGTAACAGTCCACCATCTGTTCGAACCCGGCGACCTTCCGTTGTACAATTTCACGCATGAGATTCGAATTTTGAGAGCAGAGAATTCTGACGGCGATGTCACAATTTGGGGCCGCTGTGTCTATACCTGTAATGATCCCACTGTGACCCCCTCACCTTGACTGATAAGTCTATTGGCGATTAGAGGGCCCCTCTGGTCCCATCCTGGCTCGGGGCCCAGGACAGTGTACCTGGTTGTTCCCCTCTGGTGGCACTGCTAACACTGGCAATTGGCCAATGAAAGCTAAATAGGTTTGTAATTCTATGACAGAATCCTGAGAACCCCTCCCGACGCACGCACGCACACACACACACACACACACACACACACACACACACACACACACACACACACACACACACACACACACACACACACACACACACACACACACACACACACACACACACACACACACACACACACACACACACACACACACACACACACACACACACACACACACACACACACACACACTCACATTTGCACACACACACACACAATGATAATAATGATAATAATAATAAAAAAATTCAAATAAGTAAAATAGAACATACACCTGAGAGTATTAATAACTACTAATGTACACAACACAAACATCCTGTATTTAGATAATTATAGTTGAATAACACTGACAACTTTAAAATGGACCTGTGTGGTTTTCCACATACAGGACATGATTATTCTTGCTGTCAGAACAAAATCTTGCATCTCCAAAAAGTCTGTTTTTCTGAAATTAAAGTCTTCTTCTTCTGGTGTGTGTCTTTAGACCTGCAGCTCCGTTGAGGCAAGCCAGGCCAACGTTTCATCGTCCAGTTCCATCAGACCGCGTTCTCCATGCGGTGGCCGGTGTTTGGGGCAACTGGTGATTATATGTTCCACAGTCTGTGCAGGGGCTCCACACTCGCATGAGGCACTGTCCTTGAGGCCCCACCTCTTCATTGAGGCGCCGTAGCGTCCGACGCCAGTCCTTAGGCGGTTGAGGGTTGTCCACTGCTGACCAGGGACGTCCAGAGGGTCATTGATGTAGAGGTGCAGCCTGGATGGTTCTGCTGACCTCCACTTGTCCCTCCATCTCGTCCTGACCCAGGAGGCCTTGGAAGTGCCAGATGGTGTTGTGTGGAGTAGCCTGTAGGCTTGCATGGAAAAGGGGCGCCGTGACTTTAGGCGCACACGTCGTGGTGTCTCTGTGGTGGAATTGTGAAGGAGGTGGGATGCACTGATCTGTGTCTTGCGGGAAAGGGCCAGTGTGGCTGCTTCTCGTCTGATGGTAGCCGGGGCAATACCAGCGAGTACGGGCAGTTTGGCCTGTAGGCAGGGCCGGATTAACGACCGGGCCGTCCGGGCCGCGGCCCGTGGGACGGTGGGCCTCTAATGATGAGGGGCCTCCAAAAAATAAAAAAATAAAATTCTTTTAAAAATTTTTATTTTTATTATTCTTGGATGCCCCTCGTCACTAAAGGCCCCAACGTTTTTTTTTTTTTTTTTTAACTTTAATTTTAAATTTCTTTGAAGGCCCCTCGTCACTAGAGGCCTTTTGGAGGCCCCTCATCACAAGAGGCCCCAAATTAGTATAATTATTTTTTTTACTTTTATTTTTAACTTTTTTGGAGGCCCCTCGTCACTTGAGGCCTTTTGGAGGCCCCTCGTCACTAGAGGCCCCAAATTATTATTATTATTATTTTTTTACTTTTATTTTAATTTTCTTTGGAGGCCCCTCGTCACTAGAGGCCCCAAATATTTGGTTATTTCTTTTTAACTTTTATTTAAAAACATTTTGGAGGCCCCTCGTCACTAGAGGCCCCACATTTTATTTTTATTTTTTTTCTTATTTTGGAGATCGATGTCATACTGTGACACTGAAATGAAAACATATTTCATCAACTAAAATATTTAGTCACACCCTGCCGTCTGCAAGTGGCTAATCTTGAGTATTTTTTCTCCTCTTCATAAGAGTTTGAGGTTTTCCGTTTGAGGTAAAAACAGCAATAAAAAGTCAAAACTTGCATCTCCACATCCCAGCCCCGACGCCTGAATACTTTTATCAACGGATTTTCAGTTCCGCGTTCGCGTTCTGCGCTCTGATTGGCCACTGACGTTTCTGGTAGCGCCAATCGTGTGACGCCTCTTTATTTCACCGGTTAAGCTTAGGCATTCTTTCGAAGTTGGTTAAGGTTAGAGTTTGTCTTAGAGCAGGGCGATAGAACACCAGCCCTGATTCCATACTCTAACCTTAACCAACGTCAGTCAATATTTCTATTGTATTTTTTTTCTTTTATATACATACATACATACATACATACATACATACATACATACATACATACATACATACATACATACATACATACATACATACATACATACATACATACATACATACATACATACATACATACATACATACATACATACATACATACATACATACATACATACATACATACATACATACATACATACATACATACATACATACATACATACATACATACATACATACATACAGGGCCGGACTGGGGAAATAATTCATACCGGGAGATATAACGCGAAATATAGCCCCAATCAGGCCACTTTTTAAGCGGGGGGTCTGGGGGTCACCAGGACATTTTTTGTTACAAAGACTTAATTTCCTGGATTCTGGTGAATTTTATTGCATGTGAATCATAAACGAATGAGCCAACAATTGCTTAGTACAATGTACTGTTATGAACCTCAAATAAAACTGTTGTGGCACTAGCAATGCTTCTCTCCACCTACAAAAAGAAAAAACAAGAGCACAACATATAATACAGTTAACCACTCTCTCCACCTATTCAAACAGAGCAAGAGCACAATACCATATTCACTTTACTGATGCACTACCCATCAACAGTTAAAATAGCCCTTTACACAAACATTAAATAACAGACCTTTCATTACAATACTATAATAACAGTAGCCACTGCCAGAATAGTGACACATGTATCGCGTGTGGTGAGCACACGCATGCATGCACAACGAAGACAGAAGATTGCGTTGTCTCAATCATTTTAACTATAAAATGAGCTCAAAGTATGAGTTCACTGACTGAAATTTCCAACAAAAAGCATCAATTGTCAAATAATATTGATCACATTAACTAGACTAGATGTTTTTGAGGAAATTAGAAAGGGAACAACAACTTAACCCTTGTGGCTGATCAGATTCTTATTTTTTGATAACTTTGCAGTGATTATGTTTGTAGCCAATCTTATCTTGGAATTATTTTGACTTTCTCTTTCATAAATTGTTTATTCAACTTCAGCCCCAATCATAACCACCACATCAGGGTTCCGTTAGAAAAAATTGTTGCCGGCCTCAGTGTCCGGTAGATTTCAATCTACCGGTCAAATGAGAGAAATTCCGGTCAGAGTTTATTGAGCTTAAAAACAATTGATAGGCAAAATAATGACAACAAAACAAAAGAATGACATCATCAAGGCATGTAGATTTATAATATTTTTACTTAAAACTAGGCTACTTTTGCGTATAGTCATTATATTCCAAATAAAATAAGTCCAGAGACTCCGTGCTGCTGCCGACTTTAAATCAAATAGGTGTCTGTGGGCAGTCGCCCGACATTAATAAACAGCAGTCTGTTATAATCACATTTTTATGAGCTAACGAATTCCGTTATATTGGACATTTGTATTAATTATATCAAGCGAATAACTGAGAAATTTGGCAGAGAGAGACGGCAACATTATCGTGGGTTTGCGTGACGACTCTCTCTCTCTCCACCTCCCAATGACTTATTTGCGAGAGTATGTCGATGCAGAGCAGCAGATTCAGCTGTTTTCGGGCTCTTTTCTGGCTCTATCTGGGGACCGCTCAGCAGCGCCCCCCACCCAACAGCTGAATTGCCAATGGCTGAATTGGAGTACTGCACTGTGCCGCTGCTGCTCCGGCTCTGCAGCTGCACATGCACTCGCAAACCCAGCACTAAGCTCTCGCTGACAACGTCGTTGTCATTATTAGAAGCAACGATGAAACAAATGTAATGATTGTTTCGTTCATCGCATAGGCTATTTAATTTTAGCCTATTTTAATACAATTCAAATAATAAAATTGTGCTTAGAGGGAATTATTTTCACCGGACATTAAGACCGGAGAGATTAAATATGTCGGACTTCAACAGATTTTGCCTGTCAAATACCGGTAATTACCGGCTAACGGAAACGCTGCACCACATATTGTTTTTTTGTAATGTCAGATTTAACAACATCTGCCATTCCATTCGCCGCCTCCACTGTCAATCAGTTGTATCGCCTGGTCCCGCCTCCACCAATCACAAGCGGCAGCACGGCTCCATTGTGTGTGTGTGATCTGCGTGAGGGAGAGAGAGTCAAATAGTTCTCCAACTGATTGATTGATTGATTGATTGAAAAGTTTATTAACAGATTGCAGAATGGGTACAGTACAGTACAGCTCAATACATACAATTGTTAAGGGGATTCAGACCAGAGAAAGACTTTCGTCTTGTTTACATCATGGTCCCCCATTTTCAATTCATCATAATCATAATCACTCTGTCGCAGACAGTGAAATCCTGGTTGTTCCCCACCCACGTAGGTTATCAAACTATCGCGCCGTGCCGCCGCCACAACTAGAAACAATGGCCTGGCAAAAAAATAAAAATGTATATATATATTTTTTTTATAATCTTTTTTTTAAATCTGTGCAGGCCAGGCCACCGGGAAAACTCCCGGTGCTCCCGATGGCCAGTCCGGGCCTGCCTGCATACATACATACATACATACATACATACATACATACATACATACATACATACATACATACATACATACATACATACATACATACATACACACACACACACACACACACACACACACACACCACACACACACACACACACACACACACACACACACACACACACACACACACACACACACACACACACACACACAACACACACACACACACACACACACACACACACACACACACACACACACACATACATACATACACACACACACACACACACACACACACACACACACACACACACACACACACACACACACACACACACACACACACACACACACACACACACACACACACACACACACACACACACACACACACACACACACACACACACACATACATACATACATACATACATACATACATACATACATACATACATACATACATACATACATACATACATACATACATACATACATACATACATACATACATACATACATACATACATACATACATACATACATACATACATACATACATATGAATTGAAAATGGGGGACAAACGTCTTTCTCTGGTCTGCATCCCCTTAACAATTGTGTGTATTGAACCGTACTGTATTATTTGTACCCATTCTGGAATCTGTTAAATACAATTTTCATTAATTCATTCATTCACAGACAGTAACACAGGACAAAAACACATTTCAACCCCCTCCCTTCCCTAATTATAATTTAAATTGACATTCACGTAAAAGTAAACTTACTATTATAATATTATATTCTTGTCTCCAAAGTGTGTGCATGTTTTTTTTCATCCTGGGGATGGCGCCATCCCCCCATCTAAACATGATGTGTTTCTTTTCTCTTCTTGATTGATTGATTGAAAACTTTATTAACAGATTGTAGAATGGGTACAGTACAGTACAGTACAGCTCAATAATTGTTAAGGGGATGCAGACCAGAGAAAGACTTTCGTCTTGTTTACATCAGGGTCCCCCATTTTCAATTCACCATAACATTTATGACATACATGACATACAGATAGACAGTACTGCTACATGCATCTATACATTTATGACATACCAGATTTGCAAATACAGTACTGTTTGTGATACGAAAAGAGTCCAGAAAAGAGAGTATATACATTTGACGTAGAAACTGTACATTGGAGGAGGTTGGGTAGGTGGGGTGGGGTGGGGGGTTCGGGGGGGACTGTACATTGGAGGTGGGAGGTGGGTGGGAGGGGTGGGCGGGTCAGTGATACTGTACAACTGTACAAGCAAAACTGTACATTGGAATATTGACAAAACCATACTTGGTAATTTACTGTACATTGGAGGGGGTTGTGTTAGGACATTTACAGGGGCCATTTTCGAATTGCAGTCTCACGTAGGTGTTCTTTGAGAGTGTTTTTGAAAGTGGGTAGTGATTCACATTCCTTTACAGCTTTGGGTAGGGCGTTCCACATTGATGTGGCATAATTGCGAAACGTGTTTAGTCCCTTGTTTGAGCCGAATCTGGGTTTAACATGATTTGTGGAGCTCCCTCTGGTGTTGTGATTGTGGTATTCACTGACCTTTGGGAAGTATTTTGACATGTACATGGGTACCTGGGTCGTGTAGTTTATCTCGTAGACCAGGCCCATTGCAAGTTGCTGTACTCTGTCATCTACTCTAAGCCATCCTAGGTTGTCAAAGTCGGCAGGGGTGATCAAAGTCCTTTTAGCTTGGCCCTCAGAGCCCACCACTTCTAAATATTCTATATATTTTCTAAAGTGACATATAAAAACGCCACTGTGCGTGCGTGCACGTGTATGTGTGTGTGGGGGGGCCTCCACAAGAATCTGGCCCAGGGGCCTCTGAAGTCTTAATCTGGCCTTGCCTGTAGGCAACCAGAGACTGTCCGCAGGACACTGTTGAGAACAACTTCCAGCTTCTTCACGTGGGTGCTACGGCACCAGACCGGGGCGCAGTACTCTGCGGCAGAGAACACCAGGGCCAGTGAGGAGAAATTAAAGTCTGGGTAAAGCAAATTCAGGGATTTGTTTGTAAACACATTATACATGTTAGAAAATAGTTGCTGAACTATGTACTGTAGTACTGAATTGTAGTACTGGAGCCAACCTTAGCATAGCCCCTCCCTTAACACTATATACAAACTACAGTGCATTAGCATGGTTCTCCCAGAGTTGATAAGTAACTGAAAAGTCTAGCATAGCAAAGCTAATGCCACTTGTTTCATGTATGTGAATGGAAAATGCTAAAACTATTTTAGTGCCATACTCTGGGTGGTATATGTAGTTAAGTAAAAACACAGATGTGGGTGGTCTAACCTAGTTTTCTAGTTAGTCAGTTAGTCAAGCTTTCTAGACAAGTCATGTATGTATGTGAATAGAAAATGCTAACAGGATTTGGTAGTGTATAGTGAAACGATTTAGTGACAACACTGAAAGGGATTTGTCAATCAAGCGTGATTTAACCAGGCCCCCACAATCCTGAGACATGGTCTGAGCAGCCAGCTGAGCTTTTTGAGCTGTGTTTTTATAATAGTTATTAACATTTGTGTGGCTCATTTTCCTGTGGTGTGACAAACTCAGAACATGTTCATTTGTATAACTTTTTTATTACTTTGCACAGTTTTAAAACCCTAATTACTGACCTTTTAAATACCAATATGGGAGTGTGCAAATGCTTAAAATCAGGTTAATTCCTACTGGTTACTGTACACGCTGCATTAATGTAATGTTTGGTGTTTAGCCTAACCTGACCTTCCCTCTCAATCAATGGGTTATATGGTCCAGCACAGGACGGGTCAAGGTGACTTGAAATTCAGTCAATAAACAAATACATGCATATAAAACATAATTAAGATACACAATGCCCAGAGATGGTGTCGTGATTAAGTCCTCTGGGACCACATGGCTATTCCTGCTGTCGGTTCCCACCAGAACCTTCCGGTCACCTCATATTTGGGTGTAAGATCCGACACAAACATTTGGCATCATAACGTCAGAGCCCCGTGCATTGTTCATGGATCAGCCCCCAGATTTTACATGTCATCGCCGATTGGAGGGTTATTTCTCTGATTTCTAGCTTTAGGAGAGAGTGGTGCATGTTCACAAATACTGACTGTCCTCACAGTCCGCACAGGAATAACTTACTGTACGTGCTTTCTTAAAATGCATGGCATTTTAAGGACAATCCACTCCCTATAAACAGAATCAAATTAAATGGAACACAAATAAAAATCACCCACAGCAGACAGATCGATTATGCTTTAAGTCACTTACCTACATTCTCTAAACTGGTATGCTGTTAGACCTCAGACAAAGAGATATCTTCACACCGATCCACATTTACGAGACCATGGTGTTCCTGTGTCCCGGGACAGTTCGGTCAATTTGTGAGCATGCATCACTCTCTCCTAAAGCTAGAAATCAATAGAGTTTACCTTTGTGGGCCCATCAATTGTCAGTTTCAGCTCGTACACCCCAGATGAAACTCAAATTCCTGTTCAGACGGCTTCACAATACTAGGAAATAAATCGAATTTACGTGAAAACTAAGTTAAAAATGTTATGGCTCCACAAATTCAGTTTCCCCATTCGTTGTCACACAAGTTACATCCAGGTGAAGATACCACAGATGTGAGGGTTCTAGCTTTAGGAGAGAGGTCCATACAGTGGTCTCCAGATTGAAACGCTCACCTTGATGTCAGCGCCTCAGAGCACATGCTGTAGTGACTTTTCGAATGCAAAATGCTTCAAGGACAGAACTCACCCCAGTCCTTCCCCAGCTATACATATGCTAATTAGTAGGGATGCACCGAATATTCGGCCACCGAAAATGATCGGCCGAAAATGGTTAAAAAGGCACTTTCGGATTTCGGCCGAAAGGGTTTTAGCACCGAAAATATATCACTGAATGTCAAAGAACAGGGTTACGTAACGTTCGTAACCTAAAGTGCTGTTGTGATGACGTAATCAAAACGCGGCTACGTGAGCAGCTTGGCAGCTCTTCCTGCGTTCTGCAGCCTGTGATAACTAACTACTCTTGGGAGTCGCGCTGTTTCTATGTAAACTCTGCGAGCAACGCATCTATTAACATGCTTTATATCCTCGCCATTACTATATGCCCGTCGCGGTTAAAACCGTTTTAACTAACGTTAGCGTTAAGCTAGCTAACAATGCTTCCATTCCTCTTTGACCCGTCTCTCGTAAGCTACGTCATCCCCCGCTAAGAGTCACGGGAGATGTAGTAAATACAACAGTCCTTCCATGTAGGCTAGAACGTGTGTCTTTATGCAGATCTTTATGCAGTTTTAAAGCACCTTGGCTTTGTTCTGAATGCACTTTGTTGTAGTTATCCTACAGAGAAAAGAAAATGCACTTGACTTTAATGCACATTTTGTTGTATGCAAAGAGAAAATGTTTAAATTGTACAATCTTTCAGCAGTCAGTCAGGAATTAATGTATGCATTCAAAAGTGCTGAATGAATGTTTTATGGGCCCATAATAGTGATTATTAATATTATTTAAGTAAAGTTTTGCCATAATCATGTCTTTTGCTATAATCAGGTAGCAAAAAAAACTGTTTCCTATTTTCGGTATCGGTTTCGGCCAAACATTTCCCATTCGGTGCATCCCTACTAATTAGGACACAACAGCTGTTTCAATTGCAAATCGCTAGTGGTTGTTGGTACACCAGTGTTGTCAACACCCAGTGGTAGAATGACCAAAATGGTGAAAGAAGGCACCATTCACCTTTCTGCACTAAAATATGCATTTGGAACTCGACACTAGGACATAACCATACTGGGCCACAGGAATTGCATCTCCAATTGCAACATGGCCTCATCAGAAAACGTAAATAAAGTACTAATCGACCACAGGAAAGAAGTTACATAATGCACGTTATGTTATAGCCATAAGTCATTTACGTATTGCATCGCCGGTAATAGTCCAAAACAAATGCTGCAACCAGGAGTTGAACAAACAATCATTGCCGGCGAGTGTTCTCACCACTAGTTTTAACATTGCTTAATGGTTATGGTTAAGACATGAAGTTAGGGTTAAGATTAGGGTTCGATCCCCAGCAGGGGAACTCTTAAGCCTGACGGGTTAAGATAAATCAATCTCTCCAGACTGTATGACATTAAGTAGAATTTTTTCCCAAATGTATCCAAGAGTAAAGACCCTAACCATGTCACAACAGCAGTCATAGTGTATATTTTCAAAGTGTTATTAGTGAGATTTTAGTTTATGGAATTGTAACAATCCCATACTCAGCCCTCGTTTGGGTTGTGGGGGGAGAAGGAACATTGGAGGCCTACCTTCCTCCAGTCTCATACCACCCTCTAGTGGTCACCAGCAGTTGGTGCAGACATTGATTACATTGTTAACTCACATGCTTACTTTGATTAATGGGATGATTAATGGGATGTCACTGTGTGTGTTGTTGTTGAACTTCCCCACCCTGGTGTGAATTGGTTTCCCTGGTTAGTGTTTTGGTATATTGCTTATTGTCTAGTGGTTAAATGTTTGTTTTGGACTGGCCTGGCCAGCTGTTGTCAATCATCATTAGTCTTGGTATTTAAGCGTGTGTCTTCCTCTCTTCTGGTTGCCGCGTCATCCCTCCATGTTACCCCCAGTTACCGCTGTGTTCCCTTGCCGTCGTGCCTCCTGTCATCACTCCCGTGCCTTGCTGTTTTTGTACTAAGTGTTGTAAGTAGTTTGAGTATTCCGTTTTCGTTCTTGTGCCTCAGTTCGTCGTGTATTAGCGCCAGCTCGGCTGTGCCATTTATGTTCCGTTTTGTAACGTGTCGTCTTCCAGTAAAGTCTATATGTATACACGTTATCCTGCCGTCTCTGCCTCCTCCATTCCTGTCCGCAACTGAGCTCTCCTCGCCTTCCCTCACTACCCCAATCGTAACAGAATGACGCCACCACGCAAGAGCTCAGCGGACAAAGTCACGGAGATGTTGGACATTGTGCTTGGCATGTTAGATGGGGATCTGACCAGCTACTCTCCAGCTAAATGGGTCTTCTGGATGAAACTCATAGACAACGTAGCGAAGGAGAGTCCAACACAGGCACCTCAGATGAGGCTTATGACTGACAAAGTCTGTGCTCTCATGGAGACAGCTAGGTGAGCCTCGTCTGCTAGCTTAACCCCTGCAGCTAGCCAGGCATCCACAGCTAATCCAACCCCTACTGTTAGCCTAGCTCCTGCAGTTAGCCAGGCCCTCCCAGATAGCATTGTTCCTGCAGCTAGTTGGGCCCCCCCAGCTAGCACAGTCCCCACTGCTAGCTTAGGCTCTGCAGCTATCCAGGTTCAACCAGCTAGCATAACCCTCACTGTTAGCCTAGCTCATGAAGCTAACCAGGTCTCCCCAGCTAGCAGTGGCCATACAGTGAGTCCAGGCCCCACAGTTAGCCTAGCTCCCACAGCTCGCAGACCTCTGAGAGCTAGCAAGGCTCGGAGGTCTAGCAAGGCTCAGGCTAGTATTGCTAACAAGGCATCCACAGCTGGTCCAGCTAGCATTACCCCGAAAGCTAGCCTAGCTCCTACAGCTAGCATTGTTCCGGCAGTTAGCCAGGCCTCCCCAGTTAGCACAGTCCACACTGCTAGCTTAGGCTCTGCAGCTAATCAGGCCTTCCCAGCTAGCACAGTTCCCACTGCTAGCTTAGGCTCTGTAGCTAGCCAGGTTCAACCAACTAACCTTTCCCCCACAGTGAGTCCAGACTCATCATCCAAGGATCCTACACCACGCCTCGCTGCCGAGACCGGTCCGATCTCCGCGCCCTGCCCGGCCTCTACATCTGGTCCGGCTGCTGTGCCGGCTCCCGGCTCCTCGACTGACCCTGGCTCCCCGTCTGGTCCAGCTCTGCGCCGTGATCGGCGTCCTGGTCGTCGCCGTGGTCGTCGCCGTGGTCTTCGCCGTGGCCTTCGCGGTGGTCTGCGTGGGCTCCTGCTCCGGGGGTCGTCGCCGCCACACCTCCGTTCCGGCTCTCCTGAACCGGTTCTTAGTCCGGCGGCTGGAGGGTCTCACGTCGGGGATCCGGCTCCGGGGTCCAGCTCCCCTTCCCGGGCTTCTATGCATGTCCCCACCCCCCCTCGTCGGACTTCTGTTCCCAGGTCCAGCCCTCCTCCCCGGGTATTGGTGCCCATCCCCACCCCCCCCTCGTCGGGCCTCTGTTCCCAGGTCCAGCCCCCCTCTCCGGGTCTCGGCACCCATCCCCACCCCCCCTCGTCGGGCCTCTGTTCCCAGCTCCAACCCCCCTCTCCGGGTCTCTGCACCCATCCCCACCCCCCCTCGTCGGGCCTCTGTTCCCAGGTCCAGCCCCCTTCTCCGGGTCTCGGCACCCATCCCCACGCCCCCTCACCGGGCCTCGGTTCCTACTCCTGCCCCCCTCCCGGGCCTCTGCACCTGTTTTTAGCCCCCCTGACTGCTATGCCCCTCCTGGGTTCTTTTTTCGGGCTCCCGGCCCCAGTTCTCCGGGTCCTCGCCCTCACTTCGGTCCGGGGTCTCGGCCTCCGGCCTCGCCCATTCCCGGACGTTGTTATCGAGCGTCTGGAAGCCGCCCATTCGGGGGGGGGGGGGGTAATGTAGCGATCCCATACTCACCCCTCGTTTGGGTTGTGGGGGGAGAAGGAACATTGGAGGTCTACCTTCCTCCAGTCTCATACCACCCTCTAGTGGTCACCAGCAGTTGGTGCAGACATTGATTACATTGTTAACTCACATGCTTACTTTGATTAATGGGATGATTAATGCGATGTCACTGTGTGTGTTGTTGTTGAACTTCCCCACCCTGGTGTGAATTGGTTTCCCTGGTTAGTATTTTGGTATATTGCTTATTGTCTAGTGGTTAAATGTTTGTTTTGGACTGGCCTGGCCAGCTGTTGTCAATCATCGTTAGTCTTGGTATTTAAGTGTGTGTCTTCCTCTCTTCTGGTTGTGGCGTCATCCCTCCATGTTACCCCCAGTTACCACTGTGTTCCCTTGCCGTTGTGCCTCCTGTCATCGCTCCCGTGCCTTGCTGTTTTTGTACTAAGTGTTGTAAGTAGTTTGAGTATTCCGTTTTCGTTCTCGTGCCTCAGTTCGTCGTGTATTAGCGCCAGCTCGACTGTGCCATTTATGTTCCCTTTTGTAACGTGTCGTCTTCCAGTAAAGTCTACATGTATACACGTTATCCTTTTTTTTTTTAGATTTATCTTTTTTTTATTGGAAGAATTAGTACATATTTATACATTTCAGTTATCAAAATTATACAACTTCCATTTCCTTCCCCATTCCTATCCCCTAATCCCACCCATCCCACCCAGTGAGGGCAACGACAAACATACATGTAAAAAAAAGAGATAAAATAAAAATAAAAAATAAAGACATTTAAATAATTAAACAAAAGTACAGATGTGGCAGACAAACTCTCCATTTTAGTAGCGTGATTTCCAAATGGTAAAACAAATAAAATGGAAAGTAAATTTAACACCCTTAGCAGACCACCACAATGCCATCTCCCCAGCCATGCGTGGGCTAGCAGTGTCATGAAGATAGATAGGGGGAGGAGGGGGGTCATGGGGTCCCAAGTTTGGATGGAGTCATATGGGTTTTGAAATGAGATAGGAAGGGCTGCCATGTTTTGTGGAAGATATCCGTGTGGCCTTGTGTAGAGACATGACATCCCTCATCCAGTGTAAGTGTGACGGGGGAGTGGCTGCCTTCCAGTTGAATAGGATGAGGCGTCTGGCAATGAGTGAGGCAAAGGCCATGGCATTGGATTGCCCAATAGATATTGCAGCGTTTTCCGGTGTCAAACCAAATAGTGCAATAAGAGGGCATGGGTCAATATTCATAAAAAATATGTCTGAATAAGATTTAAAAATGGAAGTCCAGAAAGGGGCCAGTACTGGACAATGCCAAAACATATGAATAAGTGAGCCAGGGGCTTGGTGGCACCGGTCGCATGTGGGATCCATGCCAAGATTTATCTTCCCCAGTCTAGTCTTTGACCAATATAGACGGTAGAGGAGCTTGAACTGTATCAGTGAATGGCGGGCACATATTGAAGAAGAGTGTATTCGGGCAAGAGCATTTTCCCATTCTTTGTCTGTAAATTGATGATTTAGATCGGACTCCCAGTTTTGTCTTATAGCCAATACTGAGGAGGGTAGGGATAGGGATATGATGTTATATAGTTTAGATATTGAGCCATATACACGTTATCCTGCCGTCTCTCTGCCTCCTCCATTCCTGTCCGCAACTGAGCTCTCCTCGCCTTCCCTCACTACCCCAATCGTAACAGGAATGTCTTAATTAGGGATGCTCGATATTGGCTTTTTTACCGATACCGATATACCGATATTGTCCAACTCTTAATTTCCGATACCGATATCAACGATATCAACCGATACCGATATATGCAGGGTTTCCCCCGCCAAAAAACTGAATAATTTCAGGTAAGTAACATTACATATGTCTTGTTGTGGAATTAACATATTATATTTTTACATTTCCCATATATTTCCAAACTGTGTGATATTTCATCATTATAATGTTATTATTTTCGCAGTTGGTTAAAAATAGCCACATAATGTTGTGATACTAAACCAAATACGTCCATGCATGTCAATGGCAATGTGAAAAGGAGGTTGTTTTTCTTAATTCCCGAAAAGCTAAGCCATGTTGGAGAAACGTGTATGTAGGGAGATACCTGTACGTGGGATATGCTTGAACAGTGATATCAAATCCTACAAATTTTACATTTTCCTTTTTAAATGGGGCTCAGGCTTACAAGGTCTTGCAGTGTATTCTTGCCCCCAGCGTGTCCTGACCTCTTCTGTGGTATGTACATGGTATGCATGTTTAGCCCAATTAGCAGGGGCAGAGAGAGATGGAGAGAGAGAGATATACTGTATAGATAGACTGTATAGATAGATAGATAGATAGATAGATAGATAGATAGATAGATAGATAGATAGATAGATAGATAGATAGATAGATAGATAGATAGATAGATAGATAGATAGATAGATAGATAGATAGATAGATAGATAGATAGATAGATAGATAGATAGATAGATAGATAGATAGATGCATGAATGTATTTTATGTGTCATTGTGAATGCCTGTTTTGTGCATTAGTCTGTGTGCCTGTGTGTGCATGTGTGTGTAAGACATAAATAAGATGAATAACTGTGCTAAGTGCTAATTGTTAAGGGACAACGTGAGAAACAAAGAGAACAGCGATAACAAAACCCTGTCTGTAAACACTGTCAAAACACAGAACTCCTGGATGACAAAGATTTTTGACAGGTCCACTGTCAATACTACAGACTCGCCCCTTTTCTACATTCTTTAGAATCACAGCAACCTGTCTGTCAAACAGCAGAGAGCATACTACCTTTGGACAAGTTCCAATATTCTGTTTTCTTCTTCTGTCCAATGTTTATGAGGATAAGGTGTGTGAGGGGCGAGGCGTGTTCATGTCCCTGGTTAGAGATAGAGAGAGGGATAAACAGCCTCAGGCCCAGACTTGTCAGTAATACAAAAACAACCTGATTGTGTACTATTACATAACAAGGAATGCAATTTTAAAGGTATGATCCCCGATCCGAAGCTGAACAAAAGAGTGTGCCCTACCCAAAGACATATAGATAGTGCAGTTAGGCAGGGTGAGGTTTGGCAAGGCAAGTAATACGTTTATGTGTTATAACCAGTGTTAATTTTGGCAGCTATTTCATTTTAGTTTTAGTCTTAGTCATGTGTCAAGTGCTCCTTTTTCGTTTTCATCATATTTATAGTCATCTTCATTTATTTTTCGTTTAGTCAGTTTTAGTCAACTAAATGTCTGAGCATTTTAGTCTTAGTCAGTTTTTGTCTCAATTTTGTCTTTTTTGTTTTAGTCTAGATTTAGTCGACGAAAACAGATGACATTTTTGTCTATTTTTATTATATAAATTATACAACTTTTTTTCTTTTCTTTTTTACAGCTACTGTTTTATATACTGTTTTTTAGTAATAACTAGAACGTTGTTACGTATTACTTTCACAGGGTGGAGGGATACTTACTGTCTGTGGTGCATATTCACACTGTGGTTAAGTGTGCTGTCACTAATTGGTGGTTTGATTGACACACTGTTTCTTCCTGTTTTTGCTTGTGTTTAAAATGGCCGTTTTTTTATTGATCACAGGTGTGGTGATGAGGCACCACGCCCTACAAATGCAGAGTGCAGGCAGCAGTCAAGTCTCCCCCACTTCACAGGAGATGTCTCAGCTCTCCAGCGTCTCACCTGCTCTCTCTTTGTTTTGTTGTACATTCGGCTTGTTCTTCTTTTTGCATTTAGTTTTGTTATTTAACTTTGGAGTCTGGAACACCCAGCTCCCACTCTTTCTGTCCATTTAGTTAGTTGTAAATAAATAGTTATTTTTGATAAACTTTTGTCCAGTGTCCTGTGTCCACCACGTCTCATTCAAGGCCTTGACGAGCCATATTTTAGGCTTGAATGTAACATGGGGGCTCTAGCCGGTCTTCAAACAGGTAAGTATGCTCTTAATTTATAATTTGATTTGACTACTGGTATGCTTTAAAATATTTAGTTTAGTGGACACCACAGGTAGGTAATTTCATTGTTTTCTGGCTGTTGTTAGCCTCCTGTGTACCACGTACTCCTGGGGCAGTCAAATAAGTGATTGGTATATGATCTTTGGCTGGTAGCAGGTGTGGTTGAAGAAAGCTAGGTCTACAGTGCATTAGCTTTCAGTATAGGTAGGTTAGGGGGCCGGGAAATGTAATTAGTGTGTTAGGACCTGATGTAAGTGTTATTGTTAGGTTAGACATGTGGTGGGCCTAGCAGTCCTTCTTTTGACTGCAGTATAGGTTTTAGAAGCTATTTGTGAGTCAAATCAGATTGTATGGAGCACCTGTTTGGATTATTAGAATTTGTTTGTTGAATTTGTTTGAGTGTAACACAAGGGGTTTTGCCTCACTTGGTTTGTGTTACTGAAGAGCGTTTGTTCCTGTATTTTGGGATAAATGTCTACCACAGGGTTAGTCTTGTGGGTGGTTCATCTCAGCAGAGGCCTGTAGCTAGTGTCCAGTAGCAGTGTCTGCTGTGATTCTCTAGTATAGGATCTGTGTGCATTATTGAGCTTGACCTTTTTGATCCAGTATGTGTTATGCCGTGTGTCTTAAATACAGTGTGATTTGTTTTGCGTGCTAACATAAAATGCCGTGTTTTGAACTACTGCTTGTGAGTTTAATTGCGTGCTGTGTTATGCCGTGTATCTTCAATCACTGTCATTTAATTACGTGCTACACCTTTTTGTGGATACAGGGAAATTGGAGTTTGAACCCCAGGTCGTAGGAACGGTGGGTGAGTTGCTTGTGTTTTGGGTACTGAATTATGTCCCTTGTTGTGGATTAATTGTAGTATTGCCTTGTACTGGTAATTAATTAATTGGTTGATTAATTGCTTAATTAGTAATTAATATTGTTGTATTCATTTGTTGTCGTTTACTGAGGATAATAGACAATGACATTGGACATTGATGACTTTGTTGCAGAGCCAACACTGGCTAAGGTAAAACAATGTTCAAAGGTTGAGTTACTACAGGTAGCATCAAGGTTTTCAATAGACCTCGATGCAGGCCAGAAAAAGGAGAACTTGGTATGTCAATTAATTGAGGAACTGAGTACACTGAAGGTTTTTGGTGTGGCTGCAGGTAGAACTCTGGAGGAGGAGGGAGAAGGCTTTGAGCTACCGCGTGGGCGAGATGTGGAGCTTAGGACAGCGCGTGAGCTTGCAGCTATTAACAAGGCAGACCGTGAGGACAAAGCAGCTGAACGGGAGGCTATTGAAGCTAGTGAGGTAAGGAGAGCAGCTGCAGCAGCTACAGCAGCTACAGCAGCTACAGCAGCAGCTGCAGCCAGAGCAGAACGTGAGGCCCAGGAAGCTTTTGAGGTGGCACAGGAGGTACGCGCCCAGGCAGCATATGACCGGGAGATGGCGATGCGGGTGGTGCTGGTGCTATACGTGTGCATCAGGAGCCGGGTTTTGATATGGCTAGCCAAAAAGGCATGGTTCCGTTTTTTTTGGAAAGGGACGTCGATAGTTTTTTTTTATTATTTGAGGACATAGCTGGCAGTTGCGGCTGGCCAGCAGATAAATGGACTATCCTCATGCAGAGTGCTTTGCGCGGTAAGGCACAGATCGTGTATGCGTCGATGTATCCTGATAATAAGGATTATGCTTTGGTGAAACAGGCTATCCTTAAAGCCTATGAATTGGTCCCTGAGGCTTACCGCCAGAAATTCCGCAATTTGAGGAAACGGAACTCTCAGTCTTTTGTGGAGTTTGTGAGGGAAAAGCGGTTGCTTTTTGACCGGTGGTGTGCAGCAGAAAATGTCACCACAGTGGAGGAGATTAGGGACCTAATCTTATTGGAGGAATTCAAGGTGTATGGCGTATCTGAGGATATTGCTATGTACTTGAATGAGAGGAAAGTCAGGACCTGTTCAGCGGCAGCGGTCCTAGCTGATGAGTATGTTTTGACCCACAGGACGTCTTTTGAGAGACAGCATTATCCTGTGCATGATGAGGGGAGGCCAAAATGGACTCCTAATAGGCCTACAGGGTCCAGTGCTGGGGGTAGTGGTAAGTTTAATGGGGCATGGGGAAGCGATGATGCCCGGAAGTGCCAGAATTGTGGGAGAGCCGGACATGTGATGGGAAATTGTTATCGTTTGCACCCAGAGAAGCGCCCGTCTAACCCACCCAGGCCGGTGATGTTGATAAATGCACCTGTACGTAACCCTGTTGTTCTGTCTCCACTAGATGGCAAAGGAGTGGATGACCTTTACACACCTTTCAGGAGTAAAGGGTTTGTTTCTCTGACAGAGGGAGGTCCTAAGGTGCCTGTGACTATTCTCCGTGATACTGGCGCATCCCAATCTTTTGTGCAAAGTAGTGTCCTGCCCTTTACGCACCACTCTGAGTTGGGTGCAGGGGTTGTTATTGAGGCTTTTGGAATGCACACGATGAATGTGCCGCTGCATAATGTCTTTCTTGATTGTGCCCTAGTGTCAGGACCAGTGGTGATCGGAGTGGCGGCTGGCAAACTCCCTATGCAGGGGGTAACGTTGCTCTTGGGCAATGACTTGGCTGGAGTTAAGGTACTGGTGAAACCGGAGGTGACATGCGTGCCAGATACTCAAGTGGCGGAGCAGTATCTCGTGGGCTTCCCAGTCTTTACAGTGGCTGAGGCCACAGACGAATTGGAGGAGGAGAATGAGGAGGATGAGAGTGAGAATGATGCTGTGTGGGATGTTGCTAATTCAAGTGGCGCCATTTCTGTTGGTGTTTCTGATGTTTCATGTGGCACCGCTCTGGTTAAAGAGGCTACGAGGCCAGAATTGGGCTGCCAGCCATCCTACAGTATGTACGTTCATGATGTCTCACTTGTCAGGAGTGATGATCCCAGTATGTCAGTTATTGGTTCTGATATTGTTTCACGTGACCACACTGACTCTCTGCCAGGCACTGGGTATGCTAGGTATGCTTGTCAACCTAGTTACCTGTGTCCTGTACAGCAGGAGCAGTCTTCACAACCTTGTCTAATGGGTGGCAACCATTTTGATCGTGACGAAGTTGATATGTGTGCCACCATTTTGTGTCATGACAATGTAACTGTGTGTGCCACCATTTTGGCTTGTGACAGTAGAAGCAAATCGGGCACCTTTTTGTCTCATGCCACTGTTGCTGTCTGTGACACCATTGTTGCTCATGACAGTCCTATTTTTTGTGACACTGTTTTGGCTCATGACGGTGCCGTTTCTTCTGTCATTTTTGCTCGTGACAGTGCTAATTTTTGTGGCGCCATTTTGGATCCTGACCATGGTATTTTTTGTGACACCATTTTGGGTGGTACTCCAGATATTTTTGTGCCTGAAGTGATGTTGCTCTGTTCCAGGGATGGTGAGGACGTGCCTGAGGCGGTACATCCTGCTCTGGCTGTTCGTGACTCACAGTCTCCTGTACAGCTATCGGGGGTAGAGCCCTCAGTACAGTCTCCTGTACTGACAGTGCCAGGTGGGGAGGAGACGGGCGCTGTGATGGTACCAGGGGTGTGTGCTGATAGTTTTCCTGTTGGTTGTCCGGAGCGCGATGAGTTTGTTTTTTCTCAAGTGTGTGATTCCAGTTTGCTGTCTCCTTTTGACAGGTCGGTGTCGGTGGAGCGACCTGTTGATGTGGAGCCTGTATTTTGTTTTCCTGTTTTCTGTCCTGAGCTCAGTGAGCTGCTGTCTCATGCTGACTCCAATTTGTTGTCTCTGTTTGTCAGGTCTGTATCGGCGGAGGGACCTGTTGTCGTGAGTTTTTTGTTTGGTGGTGATGTGTTGGTGGGTGGATTATCTTCTAGGCCTTGCGCCTCAGTAGGGGCTGAGTGGGGTTTAGTTGCCCAGATGTTTCCACCGGCTCCGCTCCATCCAGGCCCAGCTGGATACATTTTGGAGGGGTCTTGCTTGAGCGGGTATCAGGACGGGGTTGTTTGTGCTAAACAACGGTGTCAAGTGTTCCTCAATAGGGAGCATTCGACAGAGTTGAGGGTCGTGTTCGACAGGGGCCGACCCGTTATCGCTTTGTGGTAGTGACTCATGGGCTGTGGGTCGCAATACATTTTTTGTGTACAGTTGAGTGACTCTTGACCGGGGCTCACACTCAACACAGTACAGGCGCTGCACATGTTAGAGTGTGTGGTTGCATTTTTTTTGGTAAGGTTGGTAAGTATCCCCTTGTTTATTTATGTTCGTTCTCTTGGTGATGGTTTCTTTGGGCTATAGTTGGGAGAAGAACATAAATCTTCGGTGTGGGGGTGTTACGTATTACTTTCACATGGTGGAGGGATACTTACTGTCTGTGGTGCATATTCACATTGTGGTTAAGTGTGCTGTCACTAATTGGTGGTTTGATTGACACACTGTTTCTTCCTGTTTTTGCTTGTGTTTAAAATGGCAGTTTTTTAATTGATCACAGGTGTGGTGATGAGGCACCACGCCCTACAAATGCAGAGTGCAGGCAGCAGTCAAGTCTCCCCCACTTCACAGGAGATGTCTCAGCTCTCCAGCGTCTCACCTGCTCTCTCTTTGTTTTGTTGTACATTCGGCTTGTTCTTCTTTTTGCATTTAGTTTTGTTATTTAACTTTGGAGTCTGGAACACCCAGCTCCCACTCTTTCTGTCCATTTAGTTAGTTGTAAATAAATAGTTATTTTTGATAAACTTTTGTCCAGTGTCCTGTGTCCACCACGTCGCATTCAAGGCCTTGACGAGCCATATTTTAGGCTTGAATGTAACAAAAGTAATGGTATTTATTCAACAACAGGTGATTGTATAGATTAGTATTAGTATCATTAAATGTCAACTATGCTTCACCCACGGAAAGGTTGTTGGCACATTGGTTCCACACGGACATTATATGTTGTTGCACTTGCTTCCAGAACGCTCCGTTTAGGTTAGCTAGTAACAGAGGCTCTGTTGTGATTTTGAATGCACAATAAATATTCAACATTCTCTTTTGAGACTCCGCCTCAGACTCTTATCATTTGGCACTAAAAGCTAAACATTGTCACCGGTATGGCTGTCCGCAACATGTCATTAATTGTGTGCGAGAGGTCGATCAGTTAGCCACATTAGCGTGAGCAAGGTTAGCCACTAGTTAACGCAAGCTAGATGGAAATACAAACAATGTAACGTTACTGGTGAAAAAGTGATTTACCTTGGAATACTCCTTTGCTAACTTGCTGTACTTTGCTTGCAGGTCTGCAGCTGGATTATGAATAGTCCAACTTTAGCCAAGGTAACGTTAAGCTAAAACTAGCTTTTCAAATAGCTCTTCAGCTAATGCTAATAACAGAGCTCCCTGTCACACTGCTCTGTTATAAAAGTTATAATTATTTTGTCTCGTCTTGTTTTAGTCAACAATATCAACATACATGAAGAGAAATTTCGTCCTGGTTTTTGTAAATTACATTTTTGTGTCCTCAGTTGTGGTCAACGATATTTAATAAACTATTTAGTCTCGTTAGCGTCACATGGTCTTCAATAACGTGACGTCACGTCTTGTTGTCGTCATGAAAAAAACCTTTGACGAACATTTTTCATCATCATTTTAGTTGACAAAATTAACAGATGCCATAAGATAGGAACATTTGGATTTTTTCCTAGAATTGACATAGAAGTGTATTGGTACAAGTTTCACACTTGCATACACCCTCTCACACACAACATACAAGCACTCATTCATCTTCATACTCGCACCTATGACACACGCATCTGTTTGCATACACATGCGCACACACACACACACACACACACACACACACACATACATATACATACTTTCACCTACTCCCCCCCCCTGTTTATTTTTTTTGTACTGTACATAGTCTGTGATGATGATATGATATTAGCATTTATAATGCGCCCCCCAGCCAATTTTTACATCGGTCCGGGGCGCAGCCCGGGGGGGAAAATAATACGAATAACACATAGGCTGTGCTGTGCATGTTTATTTGTTTATGTGTATGATTCTTAACTGTTTTTATTTTATTATTAATATATGTATATATAAATTTAAACAAAAAAAATTATTCCTGTTGGGGCCTCTTGGACCAGATCGACATTGTAAATAAGAAACCTGTTCTTAATGTTTTATCTGGCTAAACAAAAGCCCAACATATTTTAACAACCACTTTGAAAGGATTGCACACACACACAAAACAAGAGGAAGCTTGAGAAATGTAAGCACAATAGGAAGACAGGTGCATTTTCATTTAGATATAGCGGTGCAGTGGAGTGGAACAAACTACCACTCTTAAGGAAACTGAGAGTGCTGCAGTGTTCAAATCCAGGATAAGGGAGCGGCTATTTAGTAACCTTCCACTGTAATGTTTGTGCGACTGTATATGTGCTCAACCTCTGTTGAACCATGATTATTGTCTTTATGCACTTTATTGTTGAGAAATTATTATTGCTTTTAATGCAACAATGAACCATGGTTATTTTTTATGAAACATGATTATGTCATAATCACAGCACGGGCATACTTAACTCCCCCTCCTTTTCCCCTCACGTTCTCCACATGCTCCTCTTCATCCCCCTCTCCACCCACTACATACTCCTCCTCATCCTCTCCTTCTCCATCCACCCCTCCCTTTACCCTCATACGCCCAGCTGCACTCCATCCCCCTAATTCACACGCGGTCAGGCACCTTACTTTTCACAGCTGCACTCAATCTTCCCCTGATGGAATGCCTACTTCTACTCCTCGACGCTGACCAGAAGCTGTCGTGGTATTAATTACCACTACCCAGGTACGACGTCTCTGCCTAAAGCTCTGCTGGATTCCATCCTTGTATTGCCTACTCTAACCTGTTCTCTCCTGTGCCCCAAAGGACTGCCGTCCCTGCCTGGACGTCTCCTGTCCCCGAAGAGGAACACTTGCTCAAGCTCCCAAGACAAGCACAAGGACCGCTTGCTTGCCGCCACGGCAGCCACAAGACAGAACATAACCCTGTTCTATTCCCCCCAATTCCTGTGTTGCTCATTTCATTAAACACCCTTGAAACCGCTCCTATTTCCCCTCCTGTGTATTCAGCAATTGAGCTGTGCTCCAGACCACAGTCTCACAGAATACCACGACCACGATGACAGCACCAGCTGTACACGAGACCGAGGAATGGAAGAAGTTTCAGAAGCAGTCTGTGAGTATCATCAACGGCCAGACGGCCCGGGTCGACCAACTCGCTCACTCCCTAGACGCCGTCACGGCGCAGCTGGCCGTTCTCGCCCTCGACTCCGTTGAGCGAGAAACACAATATCTCCGTATCGAGGCACACTTGGCACAGCAGGGCCTACCAGCCGCTTCCCCCGCTGCACCAAGTCCCCCGCATAGAGAACCCCCTGTCCCCGCACCAGAGCGTTATGACGGAAGCGTCTCCAAATGCCGTGTGTTTTTATTTCAGTGCTCATTGGTGTTCGAACAGCAAGCTTACACGTTTCACAGCGATAGGTCTAAGGTAGCTTACCTGTCGGCTCTGCTCACAGGCGCGGCGTTGAAATGGGCCACCGCTCTCCACTTTAATAATTCCTTCCTCTGCAATTCGTACTCAGAGTACTTCGACGACATGCGTAAAGTGTTTCTGATTTATACAAGTTGGAGTAGAATTCTTTGAATGTCGTGTTTATTTCTTTGGTGTCTGTTACAAGTCCTTGTTGTGCTTTAATAGAGGTTATATCTGCAAATTTTGCGTTAACTCTTAATCGCGTAGCTAGTAGGTGACTTGGTTTGGAACCTTGAGAGTAATGCTGTTGTCTTGTGCTACGTATTTGTACTTCAGATTGTTGTCTGTAAATGGCGTTAATCTCTATTTTTTGTAAATTAACCTGTAACTCTTGTGTCTCTTTCTCTCCTTCTCTGCCTCCTCCCTGAGTCTGCAATGCACAGTCATGACATCGATCTCAAAAAAAAAAAATAATAAAAAATCCGGCCCTGCTCGTCTGCCATATAGATAGCGAACGTATTTTGCAAACGAAGTCATGTCATCCAGGCCAGCTGACACCATTATCTAGATAATATGACAATGTTAGCTAGCGGCTAACGCCAAAGTTATATTATTATTATTATTTATTAGAAGATTTATTTTACCGTATGACCAGATGGCATTTCGCACCGTGAAACACTTTTATTGTATTGCGTGGTAGACGTTATACCACTCAATAGTAAAGACATGTCTAACATAATAGGTTGTTTGAACAACTTAGCCTACTAGTGGAAAAGCCTGCTGTTGTGCCTAAAGTGTTCACGCTGCCTGGCCACCACCTTATTCACCTGGAGGCTGCAGCTGCGCTGTGCAGAGTGTGGCTCCACTCTGTCTGCTGGGGGGTGGGAGGGACTGGATCAAACCATAAGGGGCAGGGGGGTGTCGCAATCTTTGGAAACTTAAAAACTTGCTATTAAGTGTCATTGCGTATTATTAATTTGATTGAAATTACGTAGTTATGGTTAGATAAGATTTATTTATATTTTCATATGATCAAAAAGTGAGGGAGCAAAGGGACACGTTTGCTCCCCCAAGTTCAATACTGGTAGAGCACCTGCTTCCAATGCTCCATTATGTAGGCGTCTATGCTAACCCGCATGTAGTCAGTAATAGTTAGTTGAATCCAGAACGCCGCTGGGTTCAGCCCAAAGTCTCTCAACGTTACTTTCTTATTTGCCCGTCTGCAAATCTATAGAGATTATTATTTACTTCACTTCGCTCAAACCAAGTCACTCTGCTCTGCCAATGGTGGCTCGACAATATTGTTGTTGTATCTAATTAGCCGACCAGCTCTCTATCAAGATACGTTGTGGTCTGTTTACTGCTGCGCGAAAACGTTTTGCTCCCACACACTATGCCCGGGCATGTCCTAAAACCCACGCATGCGCTCACGCTGTCTACAGGTGCATGCGCACGCGCCTATGGCATTAAGAATGGAACATATGCAAAGAGGCGAATGATAAATACTGTTAGGTAAATAGACGACGTGAAAATATATATCTTATATACATAAACAATATATAAGGTATACAAAATAATAAACGTGGACTTTATGTGTTAATCTGGACCTTCAGAACACTCTGGGTTATCATAGATTCAGAACTGAACTTCAATTATCATATTAGCAAAGTGACGAAAACATCGTTCTTCCATCTCAGAAATATAGCAAAAGTATGACCATTTATTAATCAGAACGATGCTGAGAAGCTAATTCATGCATTCATATCTAGCCGGTTAGACTACTGTAATGCACTTTTCACAGGTATCCCTAAGAAAACCACAGAGAGGCTTCAGCTAATCCAAAACTCTGCAGCCCGACTGCTAACTAGAACCAAAAGGAGAGAGCACATTAGTCCAGTTTTAGCTGCTTTACACTGGCTTCCTGTAACATTTAGAATTGACTTTAAGGTCCTTCTCCTTACATACAAAGCTCTAAATGGACAGGGACCTAGCTACATCACTAAACACTCTAATAAATTACACACCAGCAAGAACACTGCGATCATCAGCTGCTGGACTACTAGAGGCTCCCAGAAACAGTCAAAAGAGGATCGGTGATGCAGCCTATATCAACTATGCCCCGAAATTGTCGAACAAACTACCCCAAAACATCAGAGAAGCCAACTCGCTAGACATCTTCAAAAGACGGGTCAGGTGTTGACTTCCGGTTTAGCGTTAGAATGGAGTAGGTCGCATGTGACACAGCTGCTCACCCGTTATTTTTTTTTCGTTTTAAAAACATATTTTTAAACCATTAATGCGTTTACAACTTGACGCATATATCAACTGAGACTATCAACTAACTATATTGACCAAAATAATCGAGATGCCAAACACAAGGAAAGACACAGCGAAACCAAAACCAGTCGAAGAGGTCCCGCCGCGGGACCCAGGATTCGTACAGCGGACAGCAGGAAATATAGACTTGACAGAGGCCGCTTCAAGTTCATCCCCATCAAACACCTCCGCAGATACCGAACATATCATCCGGAAAATGGAGGAAATGGGGAAGACAATAATGAAGGAAATGATCCTCCAATCACAACTGTCGGAGAAGATAATAACTCAAAAAGTAGATGCTATTAAAGAATCTATTGAAGGCAAAATTGATGCGCTGAGAGCGGACGCCGACGCACAGAATAAACGCACCGAGGCTCTGGAGAAAGTAGTGGAAGCCCACGAAATCAATTTCACTCGCATCTACAATGAAGTAGAGGCTAACAAAGTTAACCTAACTGCTGAGATGAAGGGGAACTACAATGAAATCAAGACGGAGCTCAGCGAAATAACGTTGGAGCTTACGCGAATCAATAAAGAACAGAAAGCCAAAATATTCGAGATGGAATATCAAAAACGCAAGCTGAATATTCGTATTGTCGGTCTGGACGAATCAGTGAGATGTGCAAACCCTGAAGAGTTTGCCACAGAATTACAGAAAATCTTGGGAACAGGGATCCTTCCTAAAATACCGGAGGTGGATCAGTGCTTCAGATTGGGACCCCGCTCCAGTGACAATAACGCTAAGCCCAGAGTGATATTGGTTATCCTGCGGCAAGTCAGAATAAAAGAAATGATTATTCGTGAAACTTGCAGGATGAAAGGCAATCTGAAATACATGGAGGTACCAATACACTGCTTTGAAGATTATTGTCATGATGTAGTGGAACTGCGTGCCAAGTTCAAGACGGTGATGTCTCAACTATACCTGGGGAAATACAGACCCCTACTAATATACCCTGCAATACTTCGCATTGTCGACAAACAAGGAGCAAGGGTTCTCCTCAACTCGCCTGAAGATGCAGCCAAATTCCTGTCTGAACAACACGCAGAATAGTGTATAAATGGCCTTTTAAATCTCAGTTATGCAAGGTCACCATATAGTACAATCTTTAATAACCGAGGATTTGGGACAGAGAGACCTACGTGCTCAGAGTTTTTGAATGCTTTCCCCGACGTGTTTAAATTATTGCGGACATATTGGATTCAAGATTGGAACACTCCAGAACATACTGGAACATTCAGACAATGTAAAAATGACATATTGGAATAATCTAGAACATCGAAGCATTCTTTGATATATGGAGCATTCTGGAATATCAGCAATACGTGGCCATTCACTCTACCAGAAGCCCCTCGGCGGAATAATCAACAGCTATCTAGATGCAGAACCACAGAGCCATCATAGCCGGCCGGCTGAAAGATCACTCTACACAACGATCATCGCCCACCCCGGTCAGGGGAAATGCTGCATATACGTATTTAAAAACTGTTTTTTATTAATGGGAAATAATTTCACTACTTCTCCAATTTATACTTTAGATGTTTAAGCATAGCAATGCTCTTTTAAGATCTAAGTTAATGTTCTCTTCCTTTTACTTGTTTTTTTTTCTTTTTCATCCGCTCTCTCTGATTTATTGAGGCTCTCTCTTCAGTTCAATACCTTCATATTATTCATGGGTTACTATAAATTACACAAGTTCATATAAAATGTAAGTGATTAGGGCATGACAATTGAAGCTTATTTTTGGTCTTTATTTTTAGTTTATCTCATTTAAATTTTTATTTATTTATTTTTTACGGGTAAGTGGCCAAGCCACAGTCGACATTCTACTTATGGTAGAATTTAGAGTGTTAGATCCTATGGTATACATAGGAATGTTAAGGATAATTGGATCATTCTGGGATATCCGGTGGTGCAAGGGAGGGAGTCATACGCAAAGGTTGTGTTCATGGAACACAATCCTGTACGACTCTCGGTGGGAGGGAAGGGTAGGGGATTTTTATTTGTATATATGTATGTTTTTAAGCTCGGCTCTCAACGGGACCTCACTAGTGGGATGTATATCTATTATTGCCTCGCACTCTAGAAGCATTACCAAAAATTACAATGCAACATGTATAGACTATGGCTAGTTTGAATATAATGATATGGAACACCGGGGGAATAAATAACCAACTCAAACGCAAAAGCGTGCTCACACTGATGAAAAAAGAACATGTGGACATTGCTCTGCTAAGCGAAACACACATTCTAGGGAAAGACATAGATAAATTAGCGGACAACATATACCATAATATCAGTCACTCCTCTATTGGTACGAGAACTCGGGGTGTAGCAATAGTCGTTAAACGTAAGTTGAATATTGTACTAAAGGGAGTATGGTCTGATGTAGAAGGTCGGATAACTATAGCTAAGATTGAACATAAGAACAGGAAAATAGCGTTGATAGCGGTATACGCCCCAAATTTGTACGAAGAAGATTTCTTCACTACACTAACCAATGCAATGTTAGACATTCCCGATTACTCATTTATAATAGGAGCGGATTTTAATGCCATCTGGAACCCAAGGATGGACAAATCTTACCTCGCCTTTTCCAGCGAACAAAATAATTCATCGAAGGCATTAAAGGATTGGTCAAAGATTACAGGTGTAAATGACTTATGGCGGTTACTTAATCCCACGACCCGAAAGTACTCTTGTCGATCTGCGAGACATAATACACTATCCAGAATAGATTATGTCTTTGCATCACAGAGACTATTTGATAATTATGAAGTGGAAATGATACCCAACGCATCAGATCACTGTTATTTACTCCTTAAAGGTACATTTGGTATACTATCCTCCCGAGCCCCAAGATGGCGATTTAACTCGTTGCTGCTTAACAACAAGGAATTCATTACACAACTCAAAGAAGCTCTTATAGTATTCCAACGGGAGAATGCAAACTCGGTGCAAGACCCCAGAATAATATGGATGTCGGTAAAGTGAATGATCAAAGACTTCACAGATAGCTTTTCCTCCAAAATGCGCAAGAATCAAAGCACAAAACTGGATGAGCTGGAAACGCTTTACTCAACGTTATTTAATTCTCTGAAATACAACAACTCAACTCGACTAGAAAATCAAATTAACGTACTAAAAATAGAGATCAATGCCATATACAGACAACAATCGGAAATACAAATACGCAGCACAAGACAACAGCAGTACTCCCATGGTTCCAAACCCAGCCACCTATTAGCCATGCGATTAAGAATTAATGCAACATTTGCAGATATAACTACCATTAGAGCACAACAAGTACTTGTAACAGATCCTGTAAAAATAAACGATACATTCAAAGTATTCTACTCCGACTTATATAAATCAGAAATGACCTTCGATCAAAACAAAATGGACACATTTCTTAATCAAATTATTCTCCCTAAACTTTCAGAGGATGACGCTAAACAGTTAGAAATACCGATCACACTAGAGGAACTCAAGAAGGCCATAACCGCAATGAAAAGTGGTAAGGCTCCAGGAAGAGACGGTTTCCCATCAGAAATGTACCTTTCTTGTTGGGACATAATTGGCCCCTTATTACTAAATATGATCTTATACTCAGTCAAGGAGGGGAACTTCCATAAAAATGACAATATTGCACTCATAACAGTCCTCCTTAAAAAAGACAAAGACCCCAACGAGTGCGGTAGTTATAGACCTTTAAGCCTCCTCGGAACAGATATCAAACTGTACTCTAAGGTATTAGCCATCAGATTACAAAAGCATATGACGTCTTTAGTTCACCCGGACCAAACTGGCTTCATAGGAGGCCGCCTGATCACTGAGAACATAAGACGTATACTGCACGTACTTGATGCCGACAAGGAGGACACCATACCTAAGGCGATGCTGTCCCTGGATGCTATGAAGGCCTTTGACAGGCTGGAATGGTCGTATCTGTGGGCAGTGCTAGAAAGGATGGGGTTAGGAAAAGGATTCATCGATATGATTAAAGTATTATACAAAGACCCATCGGCCATGATTACAACAGGCACAATCATCTCTGAAATATTTCCGGTATCACGCTCTGCCAGACAGGGTTGTCCTCTTAGTCCCGGACTGTTCAATCTATCATTAGAGCCTTTAGCACAATATATAAGACAATCCCAATCCATAGAACCTAACGTAATCAAGGGCACACAACAAAAAATTTGTTTATATGCGGACGATGTAATATTGTTCATGAAAAACACCAACACCACATTGCCTCATCTGCTCAAGTTGATTGAGGACTTTGGTGATTTATCGGGATTTAAGATAAATTGGCCGAAGTCAGCTTTCCTTCCACTTAACACCCCTGCAAAAAAAGATACAACCCTCCCAGGACAGATACCGATGGTAAAACATTTCAGATGCTTGGGAGTGGAAATATTCCCTACCATAAGACAAACGGTGAAGCACAACTACACAAAAATCCAAAACAAAATCAAAGACGACCTTGATAGATGGGCAAAACTTAAAAACACAGTACAAGCACGGATATCAATAGTTAAGATGGATGTACTACCTAAAATCAACTTCTTCTGTTCAATGCTACCGTTACCCCCTCCAGAGGGTTACTGGAAAAGATTACACTCCTCCACATACAAATTTATTTGGAATAACAGACCACCACGTATAAAAAGATCCACCGCACAGAGAAATAAAGCAGATGGTGGCATGGCATTTCCAGATTTTTTCCTATATTTTAAGGCGTACTCATTAAGTCCATTGACAACATGGTTTGACTCCCAAGCATTAGCATCTTGGAGAAAAATAGAAGAAAACATAGTAGCCCCACATAGACTGAAGGACATAGCATACACTAAACTACCAATCAAGCACTGTGAACGAAAATTTGGCCCCATAATTACTCATGCGATCCGGATATGGCGTGAATCACAAAAAAAAATCCTAACCCACAAGAATGGCACAATCATACTCCCTTATTCAATAACAATGCTCTCTTAATTGGAAAACGACCTATAAGATTCCCTATATGGGAAGAGCAAGGCATACACTCATTAGGGGATGTTTTTAACAAACAGGGTTTTTGTAGTGATAAAGAAATACGCAAAAAATGTAATCTCACCAAGTCCACATGGCTTTTTCACAAACAGTTAGAGCTATGTTTGAAGTCTCACGGTGTTCCATTAGACAGACCAATTGAACACCACAGATACCACAAATTCTTCTACTCAAGAGAGACATCGAGAGGTTTTGTTTCAGAATTTTATCATCAATTACTAACGTCCTCGTATGAAACCCTCCAACTTGACTCTGTCTGGAGGAGGGATATACCAGACCTGGAAAATGACTTTGATTGGCAAGGAGCCTGGGCAAATGTCCGACTTACATCAAGGAACCCGGATCATCAACAAATCAATCTTAACTATATTCACAGGACATACTTGACTCCTATAAGACTGTGCCGAATGGGGCTCAAACAAGATTCCAAATGCACCCAATGTACAAATGGGGACGAAGGGACATTTATGCACATGTATTGGGACTGCTCACCAGTTAAGACATTCTGGAAAGATGTGACCCAACAAATATCAAAACTCGTATCTTGGAATATACCTGTACACCCCTCGGTATTGCTGTTGAATGATGTTTTTGAGTTTGCAGTGAATCCACAGCTAAAGAGATTGGTTTTATCGGGTATCACAGTAGCCAAAAAGCTGATCGCATCACGCTGGTTTCAACCGGAAAAAATGTGCCGTAAAGTTTGGTTTCTTACATATCTCGATGTAATTTACCATGAAATATCTACAGCAAGAATTCTGGGTCTCAATGAATCCAAAATGTCAATGTGGTTAGAAGTGGTGGAGAGAATAAAAGCTAGCTTATAATGGTAGTGTCTGGTTAGGTGCGAGGGATAGTGGAGGTACTTCTCAAGGTGGGGTCCGGGAGGGGGGGGTTCGAGCTGAGCATATGTGTGTAGGTTTTTTTTTTAGATAACAGGTATTATGGGTATATCTTATATAAGACAACTAACTAAAAGGTGATCTCATTGGATGTGCCCTGACAATTAATGCTTGTATATCTTATCGTGTGTTGTCATGTTTGTTTATATGTTTGTTTATATGTTTGTTTAAAAAATAATAAAAAAATAAAAAAATAAAATACAAAAAAAAGACAGGTCAGGCGTTTCAATGTGGGGTAATGCAGGCAAATATTTGAAGATAGATATCTGCTACCACCTAGTGGCAAGGGGAAATATTATTATAGAAACATCAGGGATATCCTGACACAAATTGTACTTACCTGCACTATTCTTACCCTGCCTACTTTTATACACTGCCTATCAAATTCATGTGTCGGTTCTATGCTAATTTTATCTCACTACCTCCTACTGTATGCACTGTAATTTTAAGAGAACTATTTGATCACTCTTTTTACTTCGTACTGATGCACTGTTCTGTTGTATGTTAAATACCCTGTTGTATGTCCGTTCTATTTTATAATTTTTTGACTATTTTTAAACTGATTCATTTTAAACTATTTTTATTATTTGTATTACTGAATGAAACTGTAAACAGAGAGCCTATTGGGATGCTAGATCCTAATGTGAAACACTGTGATTTACCATACCTTGCTATTAGGGATGCTCGATATTGGCTTTTTTACCGATACCGATATTCCGATATTGTCCAACTCTTAATTTCCGATACCGATATCAACCGATATCAACCGATACCGATATATGCAGGGTTTCCCCCCCCCCCAAAAACTGAATAATTTCAGGTAACTAATCATTTCACTGGATATATATATAACAAATATTGTTATTGTTTTTTTCTTTTTTTAAACCGATACCGATATTTTCCGATATCACATTTTACTGCCGATATCGACCGATAATATCGGTCGGCCGATAATATCGGACATCCCTACTTGCTATCTGTCTATCTTTTTTATGCTCGCTCATGCCTGTATTTTTTACTGTTGTGAAGCACTTTGAACTGCAACCTCTGTATGAAAAGTGCTATACAAATAAAGTTATTATTATTATTATTATTATTATTATTATTATTATTATTATTATTATTATTATTATTATTATTATTATTATTATTATTATTATTATTATTATTATTATTATTATTATTATTATTATTATAATGATGGGTCGAGGAAACATTTAAAATCGCATGGGATTTGTACGTCTTCCAAGAGACTACTCGTGTACATCCATAATCATTGGGAGGGAAGCTACGGATTAAAGCATTTACCTTAAACAACATCGCTTTGTTCGGCTCCCCATGGTTAGCAGTGATTCATGGTTTGTAATGAGGTACTTCGCGGCTTTGTCGTGCGTTTGACTAAACCATGAAAACATATCAAAAGGCATAATGGCAGGGCAGGGGAAGGCCCGTGGAATCCCTGCGTTGAGTGAAGTATGAAAACAGCATACCTTTCATTTCATCCCCGTCGTTCCTATTCCGTCACCTTTTCGCTTCGGTGATGCGTCTCTCTCGCTCTCTCCCTTCACGCTAAACCACGGATGTCGCCGCTTCAGATGCAACTCGTTTAAGTTACAGCCGCTGCACATCGGGAGCCCCGTGCTGCTCGTGAGACCGCTGCCCCCCATCGAGAAGTCTAACCGTTTACACGCACATTAGTTCAGAAGACGAGCGAATGCCTTATTTTTTATATCCCGATTACCAAAAGAAATGCCTGTGGCCCGCTCCAAGAGTAAATGGAATGGTGCAAGCGTTAACATGGAAAAATAACTCACACAGACTGGATGAAAACGTTTCAGAATTGTGGGGCCTTGTTTCCTGTACTTACGGGTGGTGTTGTCCGTCGGTAGAGTCCTTCCTCAGCACAATACACCACTGCACTTCCGCGTTACATTGAGCTCATGGGAGAGAGAGAGCGGGGGGAGTAAATGAATGAATGTGGATGAGAGCCTTGACATTAACTGGTTGTAGCTACGGCTGTGGAGGTGCTGGAGATTTGTATAGCACTTTTCATACAGAAATTGCAGTTCAAAGTGCTTCACAGCAGTAAAAAATACAGGCATAAGCGAGCATAAAAAAGAGAAAAGAGGTAGCAAGGTAAGGTAAATCAGTTTTTCACATTAGGATCTAACATCCCAATAGGCCTCTCTGTTTAGGGTTTCATTCAGTAAAAAAAATAGGCAGTAATACAAATAATAAAATAGAATAGACAGAGTAAAAAAGTGCGGTTTGATTCAGTTTAAAATTACGCAGTAATACAAATAATTAAATATAATAGACAGAGTAAAAAAGTGTTATAAAATAGTTCAGTAAAAATATACAATAACATTTACAACAAAGCAGTGCATCACTCATAACAATTAATAGAACAACAGAGCAGTGCATCACTCTTAATACTTTGAGTTTCTTTACAAAGTTCAGTTCTAAAATACAACAGAACAGTCCAGGCGATGCATAACGGTGTATTTGAACTGCACCAAGAAACAAAGGGTCTGGGTTCCTCTGCACCATATGAAACACTTAAAGGAACACGCCAACTGTTGTTTTTAGAAAAACAGGGCGTTTGAGGTAATGAAATCACTGCGCCCAGGCAGCAGTGGTTCAGGGGAAAAAGTTTCCTAGTATTATCTGCTTAGAAAAATAAAATATAAAATAATTTTTTTATTTTCTTTAAGTGGTAAATACACAGGTCACAGCATATTTACAGGAACGTTTTTGGAGTTGTATTTGGAGTGTATTTTGTGACTGTTGGGAACTAGGCTACAGTGGCACACCTACTTCCAGTGAATGACGCTAAGCTAGGCTAACGGTGTGGCTGTTCCCTAAACCTAATGCATGCACAGAGAAGAAAAGGGTATGTATCTGCTTGTCTCCAGGGTAGATGGCAAATAAGCTAATTGTCCAGACGCTATGTTTTGGTCTATGTAGCCTTGTGTTGTTCTGGCCTACCTCTGTGAGATGTATCACTCAATTCCAGTGAATTTAAATCACTCTCAGACCATATAACAAACGTGATCATGATCGCAGAGGTCTTGCTTTGACATTTTGGGAACTCACGATTACATCGGGAAGTCTGACATTTCCCTGCTTGGGGTCAGATTAAGCATAGTCAAGGAGAAGAAGTGGTTAAGGTAATGAGGAGAAAAGGTCACGTTTAAGTACAACCAGATGATTAAATGCTAAACATCAACTTTACAACCACAGACTACCGACCCAGGGCATTCAGGGAATGTATGGCTTTCCTAGGTTTATTCCCTAAAGGGGGTGGCTTCTGAGCAATTTGCAGAACAGGAGCGCTCACTGAAAAATGCAATTCTTACAGAAATCTCCAAATGTTAAAGGTTTTTGATGCCGAATGGTATCATGATGTTCCTCAAGGTCTTGGCCTTTCACTACCACACTACAGAAGGTTAACCTTTCACTACCACACTACAGAAGGTTAACCTTTCACTACCACACTACAAAAGGTTAACCTTTCACTACCACACTACAGAAGGTTAACTCTTTCATTACCACACTACAGAAGGTTAACCTTTCAGTGCCACACTACAGAGGGTTAACCCTTTCACTACCACACTACACAATGTTAACCCTTTCACTACCACACTACAGATGGTTAACTCTTTCACTACCACACTACAAAATGTTAACCCTTTCACTACCACACTACGGAAGGTTAACCCTTTCACTACCATACTAGAGAATGTTAACCTTTCACTACCTCACTACAGGAGGTTAACCCTTTCACTACCACACTACAGAAGGTTAACCTTTCACTACCACACTACAGGAGGTTAACCTTTCACTACCACACTACAGAAGGTTAACCTTTTCAGTGCCACACTACAGAAGGTTAACCCTTTCATACCACACTACAGAAGGATAACCCTTTCACTACCACACTACAGAAGGTTAACACTTTCACCACCACACTACAGAAGGTTATATATATCGTACTTGGCTTATCGCGTCCCGCTCTTAAGCCTATCGAGATATACCTCATCTCATGTACCTATTGTACTCCATCACGAATAAAAACCAGTACACCCACACCTGCCGGGTCCCGCCTCTATGGAGGCGTAGCCTATAAGACAGTAGGCATGGTCACCAATACACTCTTCCTCTATTTTCGTTTCCATCATAGCGGATGCAGTGCACCTTATGTTAACTAGTTGTTATGAAAAGATTAGAGAAATTACGTAATGTTGAAAGCTTACCGGAGGTTTGCTTACCCCTGGCATCTTCGAGGCATGTTTCAGCGACACGTCGGGCCTGTGTTGATGTTTCCTCGTCTGACGACAGCAGACCAAAGGGCAGCGTACAAGGTTTGGCTATCGAGCCAGCTTGTACAAAGGTAGGCCCTGTGTCATCAGGCATCAATGTTGGTATTGGTAATGCTGTGGAGTATGTTTCGGCGCCAGGGCCGGGGTGGCTTGGTGAACGTTCCACTGCAGTGGACGTTTTCCTGGCAATCCTGGAGCACGCTGCTAACGCTAATGCTACTAATGCTACTACTGCTAATGCTAATGTTGACGCTGAAATGAGTCGTTGTTCTAATGATCCCCGCCGCGGGACAATTCCGCTTTTCCCTCCTCTTGCCCGCTTCATTGATGAAGGTCAGTCGGTTGCTAATGTGGGGGGTTTCGCTGAGTCCTATTTACCTTTTTTACAGGTAAACGGGCTAACAACTGGGTGCAGGCCGGGTGTACCCTGGCTACATAGCCAGGTAGCTTTGTTCCTGTGCCCCGGCGGGGATGAACGATGTCCCACCCGGCCGATGCTTGAGAGCGCATCGGCTCGGAGGGTGGCAGTATGGACGAATGAGTGGTATACTGCTGCAGGATGGTTTGTAGCGGCGGCCAGTGTTATGGCTCAGCTGGCTAGTTTCCTATCCACATTGGCGTCGGGTAGTAGGGCTATGGGTCCAGCCGACATTGTAAACATGTTGCCTGTTTGTGGTGTTATAGAGATCTTGACTCAGTCGCAAGCTATAACTGCAGGGAGGATTAGGATGCTATCAACGTTTGTTGTTAGGCATGTTTGGTTGGAGCACTCTCCTCTTGGGGAAGAGGATAGGTTTTCTCTCCTCACGACTCCTTTTTCCACGGAAAGGCTTTTTGGTCATTCTGTGGAAGCGCAGGCGGTTGTTGATCTGGGCCCTACACCGCCTCACGCTGTGCAGCCAGAGGTGGGAGCACGGTCTCGTCAATGACTGTGGCGAGATCCTCGACAGGCGGTCATGTTTCCCCCGCCAGTGGTGCCCTGGGCGGAGAGTCAACGGGGTTCCACAAGGCCGACAGCCTTGGCGGCCGAGGGATCGGCCATTTTGGGTGAATTCGGTTTGGATAAAACAAGCCGTCGTCACTTTGCCGCAAGCAGCCCGCTCCCCGTTCAATCCTCTCTCTGTTACCCACGGAAGCGGGGCTCTGATCGTTCTCCTTTGGCTGCGGGCCGCGAACATTCTTTGAAGCGCATGCGGCCCCATTCTTCACTTCTCATGGGAACAGGGGCTGACACCCAGTTGATGGCTGAGCCTGGGTCTGTCCGTGAGAATGTTGTGCTGTCGCGTGGCTCCTGCACCACGCGTTGTGTGATGGATGAGCCTGGTGTTACAGCTGCCACTAGCTACGGTGGTCAGCAGGGGGACTCGAGGCCTCTTCTGTTGAATGCACAGCAAGGGTTACCCCGGCCTCGCCTTCGCCAGGCGGGGTATCGCGCTGATGCCTCCCACTCCCGTGAGAGCGGCAGTGGTCTGCGAAGCAGAGGCGAGCGTGATTTGGGTGGTAGCAATATCACTGCAGGGCTTCGGCGTGTAGGAGCCCATGGGGTCCTCATGCCTTGCGTGTCTAGCTGCGGAACGACTCCTCAGCATGTGCTAAAGGGGTGTTCAAGGGGGGGGTGTGTGTCAGTTTGATGACAGCTTCTCCCGTATCAAACCGGCCCTTTCTGTCGGGGTCCCCCCTTGGGTGCGTCGCACAGCGGGAGGGACCGGGCCAACTATCTACTGTTCCTTGCGGCCCAGCGTCAGTTGACGGCGGGTGCGCTGTGGGATTATTTTCACATATGGCGACAATAATGCCGTTTGGAGGGGTGGATAGAGAGAACATTGAGGGAGGGGCTTGTGTTGCAGTTCGCACAACCCCACCCTCCGTTCTCAGGTTTGGTGCCGACCCTATTGTCAGGGTCAGAAGCAGTGACAGCCCTGGCCGACGAGATCCAATCTCTGTTGGCGAAGCAGGCCGTCGTCGTGGTTCTGAGAGAGGACGCGATGTCAGGCGTCTACTCCCGTTATTTTCTGGTATCCAAGAAAACAGGGGGGGTCAGACCTATACTGGATCTGTCCGCGTTCAATCGTATGATTGTAGCGAGACCGTTCAGGATGTTGACCGTCAAACTCCTTCTGCTTGCTGTCAGAAGGGGAGACTGGTTCACCTTCATAGACCTGAAGGATGCGTATTTTCACATCCCGATTTTCCCTCCTCACAGGAAGTTCCTACGGTTCCTGTTTCAGGGCGTAGCGTATGAGTACCAGAGGATGCCGTTCGGCTATTCTCTGGCTCCCCGCACATTCACCAAGTGCGTGGCGACTGCACTGGAGCCTCTACGTCGTCGGGGGATACGGGTTCTATTCTATCTCGACGACATTCTACTCCTCAGTTGTTCGGAGGAGGTTGCCAGGTCTCATACCAGGCTGGTGGTGGAATTCCTCACCAGGCTGGGTTTTGCTGTGAATTGGAAGAAGAGTACACCTCTTCCCAGTCAACAGGTGGAGTACTTGGGCTTGACGTTGAGGTCGAGGCCCATGATTGTAACCCTTTCGGAGCAGCGCCGGGTGTCTATCATTCGCGCGCTCGGGGGTTTCCGTCTGGGAGGGACGGTCACGGCGCTGCAAGTGATGCGTCTGCTCGGTATGATGGCATCTGCTCACACGGTGGTTCCTCTTGGCCTCCTCTTCATGAGGAGGATACAGAGGTGGTTTTTCTCTATGAGAATAGATCCGGTGAGGGACAAATGGAAACGGTTGACGGTTCCTTTGTCGATATGGGGAGATCTCGCCCATTGGAGGAGGCTGGGTATCCTCACCATTGGGGTCCCCATGGGCAGCAGGCGCTCACACGTTGCGGTCTTCACCAACGCCTCTCTCACGGGTTGGGGAGGGATGTGTCGGACCCACGCAGTGGGGGGCAGCTGGACGGCGGTTCATGCTGGCCCATCTGCCCCGCACATCAATGTGTTGGAATTGAAGGCGGTCCTCCTGGTCCTCAAACGGTTCGACCACCTGGTGGTAGGCGAGCACGTTTTGGTCAGGACAGACAGTGTGATGGCAGCTGCGTATATCAACAGGCAGGGTGGGACTCGTTCCATCCACCTGCACCGGGCGGCGGTCGAACTTTGGCTATGGGCATCTCGCAGGCTGCGCAGTCTGAGGGCGCTCCACATTCCTGGTGCAGAGAATATGGGCGCGGATATGATGTCTCGGGGCGGTCCTCGTCGCGACGGGTGGGAACTCCGCCTCGACATAGTCAGACAGATCTGGGATCGGTTCGGGGAGGCCTCGGTAGATCTGTTTGCGAGGCGACACTCTCACAAGTGCCCCTTGTGGTTCTCGGTCAGTCGAGCAGATCATCCCCCCTTGGGGGTGGATGCCTTCTCGACCTTTCCATGGCCGCCCGGTCTTCTGTACGCCTTTCCTCCTGTACAGCTGTTGGGTCAGCTGTTGGAGCGGATACGGAGGGAGTGCAGGACGGTGATCCTGGTCGCGCCGGACCGGGGCACGGCAGTGTGGTTCCCGGTCTTGATCCAGCTTCTGGTCGCTCCTCCTTGGGTTATTCCTTGGTCGGCGACGGCCCTCTCACAGCACAACGGGTCATTGTTCCAGTACCCGATGTTGGGCCAACGCCTGTTGGTGTGGCTGGTGGGAGGGTGAGTCTGGAGAGGATGGACCCTTCTGTGGTTGATACCATCCGGAATGCACATGCTCCCTCCACTGTCGCGCCTTACGCGGGCAGATGGCGTATGTTCCAAGAGTGGTGTAAGGCGGGGGGTTGGGACCCAGTCTCCTGCCCCCTGGATGCTGTCCTGAGTTATCTCCAGTCTCTCCTTGGTAGACTGTCGGCTTCGACGGTGAGGGTATATGCGGCGGCTATATCCTCCTATCATGAGGGGTTTGAGGGGACTGTCTTGTTCAGCCACCCTCTTGTGAAGCGTTTCCTGCTTGGCGCTCGACGCGTTAAGCCGGTGCAACGCTCTTTGGCTCCGACTTGGGATCTTCAATTGGTCCTCGGTCGGTTGTCCTTGGCCCCGTTTGAGCCGCTCGAGCAGGCGCCGTTGGGACAGCTGTCCTTCAAGACCGCGTTCCTGCTGGCTGTCACCTACGCTAAACGCGTGAGTGAGCTCTGTGCTCTTTCGGTACGTCCAGAGTGCCTGTCTTTTCGGGCCGATTGCGGTGCCACTCTGCGACCTAATACTGCTTTCATGCCTAAGAATATCCGGAGTTCCTTCCGCTCCCGGGATATTGTGGTTCAGGCGTTTCGTCCTCCTCCTCACACTAGTGAGTTAGATGCGGGCCTTCACCTGTCATGTCCGGTCCATGCTTTGGGAATTTACCTCAGCCGTACTCAGGACTTCAGGGTTACCGACCAGCTTTTTGTCTGTCACGGTGGTTCTCGTGCCGGTAAGGTACTGTCGAAACAGCGCCTGTCCCATTGGTTGTGCGAGGGCATTGCCCTCTGCTACACGTTGGCTGGGCAGGATCCCCCTGGGGGCGTCAGGGCGCACTCCACTCGTGGGGTGGCTGCCTCTGCCGCTCTCCTGGGTGGGGCTTCGGTGTAGGACATCTGTGCTGCAGCTTCATGGTCCTCCCCGGGCCCCTTTGTAAGGTTTTATCTCATGGACATGACCGGGGGTTCTGTCTCCCAGGCAGTTCTGGGGTCTGTGGCCTTTCCTGCTTCCCGTCCTTTGGTAGGGTAGCAGGAGTGTGTGGGTATGGGCCACAGTGTGTTAAGTCACACGTGGTTCCGCCTGTGCTGTGTGTTCAAGAGGTTCTAGTTCCTCCTTGCTCGCACTCCGGTGGAGTTGACTGCGCCCCCCCTTCGTTAGGAAGGATGGGGTGACAGGACTCCCCAAACCGCTTGATGTGGGCTTACGGGTCCTCAGGGGGTACATTGGTCGGGCCTCGGGTCCGCTCTAACCCATATCTCGATAGGCTTAAGAGCGGGACGCGATAAGCCAAGTACGATATATAACGATATATGAGTACTGGCTGAGCGTCCCGCTCTTAAGCGGCCCTGAGTCCCCTTGAGGGGTCTTTTACTGGAAACAAGATTTTGGCGAGGAAGAGTGTATTTGTGACCATGCCTACTGTCTTATAGGCTACGCCTCCATAGAGGCGGGACCCGGCAGGTGTGGGTGTACTGGTTTTTATTCGTGATGGAGTACAATAGGTACATGAGATGAGGTATATCTCGATAGGCTTAAGAGCGGGACGCTCAGCCAGTACTCGTATAACTAGGTTATATACATAACCTATCGTTAACCTTTCACCACCACACTACAGGCCGTTAACCATCTGTAGTGTGGTAGTGAAAGGGTTAACCATCTATAGTGTGGTAGTGAAAGGGTCAATGTGGTATTATGGAGGCATTTTTTACCATGTTTATCTATTCTCAAGTGGTCAATGGTTTAATTAAATACACCAAATGTGTCCAACAGACGGTATCAACCCAAAAATTGCTGCAACAACTTGATACATAATAACCGAGCATGGGAATTATGATCATACGCCTCCATCATAATGTTCTAAGCTCTAATACTAAGAAATGTACAACATTTATTGCGACAATTTCAACACAATGTTTCAGATTTATGACGAGAAAGACTTGACACACAACGCCGAGACGCATCTGAAATAAATCTTTCAGACGACGTCTCTCAGGGGGTTTAGAGCGTTAGCATGAATCATCCACAGGCTTGAGTTTGACACAAGCTATACATCACACTGGGTAACAAAGCATCAAAATTGGATGTTTAAAACATGAAAATTAGCTGGTATATCATAAGGATGTACTTATACTCACTTATACTACTTGCTTGTTTAAGAGTGTAGAAAGTACATTGTTTTTCTCTCGTCCTTATTCACAAGTTTTATTATTTTTACAGACTGATATATAGAGCCTAAGGCTATGGTTGCACTTGTCTTCTTAATGCATCTTTCATCATCAGATCACACAAGGAGACATGTGATTAGATTCAAATGTATTGCCATCGTACAGCACAAGTACAGCACAATGAAAATAAGTTGGCATCTAACCAGAATGCAAAGTAACAGTAAAGTGCATAACAATATACAGCGTAACAAGTGATTCCATGGAATATACTGTATCTCAAATTTGGAGGATTCCCTTAGTTTGTCCGAACAAGCCTCATTTTGTACAATTGTACATGCTATCATACTGAGTTATATGGGTTATATGCAGGTGTATAAGTAGGTATGTAGGATGATTATATGCAGGTATATTGGAAAAAGTAGTTTGTTTCTACACACTGTAGTTTGTAGTTTATTACACGCTAAACATTGCGCATTTCCAAGATAATCCAGTCTTTTTTCATAGATCGCGAGATAAAACGCGGTATGTGCAATAAGCCTGAATCGTTCTGATTGATCCCTGAACCCCCAAATACTCCCAAATAAAAGGTATATAACATGTATGTACCTTCACAAAATCATCAAGGGGGGGGGGGGGGGGGGGGGGGCATTTTAACTCAAAACTGTGATCGTGTTTGCCAAGCATGTTTTACATCCGGTGAAACACAGAACTGTGATTGTTAGAAAAACACGTTTCAGATTTAGTAAAATAGACATAAAATATACCTTACCTTAGCCAGAAGGTATTTCAAAAAGAATAATTCCAAGTGGTCGCATCGCCTTCGCGATTACCAGTGCATATGTCTATACACATTTCGATGGTGAAATACGCTTAGGCAACGGAATTTTGAGGCGATCAATGTGAATCTATGTTCAAGCAGGAGGAGGGGCCCCTACCAAGAAAAGAAAAAAAGGAGGCCGTGTATCAACACCAAGCCATTCCAGTTCAGACACAGACGATATTGCCACCTGGTGATAGTCGATCGGCATTGCAATTCAAACATATACAAACGACCCAGGAATGGCTAGAATGATCCGGATGATGATTTCGAACAGGGATCAGAGGGAAAAGATCAAAGGATCAAAACCAGAGAAATCTCTGGTCTGGCGCCCAATGTGTTACGAGGTTAAATGTTAAATGCATGCCCACCTTAGAGGGTTTGGAATCCCCCCACCATAGTTTCACAAAATAGACCCAAACAACAGTTTGCATAGGGCCACCAAAAAGCTAGAAACGGCCCTGCCCACCTCCGTTGTGTCATCCGTGAACTTGATTATGGTGTTGGTGCCACAGTTAGGACAGCCGAAACCCGATCCATCTGTCACCGTTGACTAAAAACACACTTCTTCAATCAATATCTGAAATGAAAAGAAAGAAATAATAATAATAAAAATATATATAATAAATCAAATAAAAACTAACATTCTTACTGTCTTATACTATCATGCACTCTTCCTACTATAGTAATATGTCTTTACTACTATGCACTCATCACTGCAGCACCCAAGTTTCAGCACTGTTTGATGAACATTGTTACTCAGTTCAGTTGTAAGAGTAGTACCCTTCCTGCTGACTTGTCGTACAGAACATGTAAGTCGCTTTGGATAAAAGCATCAGCTAAATGACTAAATGTAAATGTAAATGTACTGTATAGGAGTGCAGTCGTGGGTGAAGAGGAAGTAGAGAGGGGGGCTCCGTTGACTATCCTAACAAACTGAGGTCTGTTCGTTTTAAGAAGTCGAGTATCCAGTTGCAGACAGAGGGGTTGATGTTGAGGTCCTTGGTTTACACAAGGTCACCAAGCTTGGAGATGAGTTTGGAGGGGATGATGAATGCTGAGCTGAAGTCCATGAACAGCATACTCACATGACATGGGTGTTGCTCTCATCCATATGGGAGAGGGGGGCGGAATGTAGCGCTGAGGAGATAGCGTCATCTGTGCTCTTGTTCTCACGGTAGGCGGATCGGTGACTCTCTCCAGTGAGGTCGAGAGGCCAGATTTCAGGTGAGGACCAGCCGCGCAAAGCACTTCATAATAATGGGGGTGAGTGCAACGGGGCAGAAGTCATTAAGGCTCGAACTGCCTGGGCTAGTGACAGCTTGGAGCACATGGTCAGGGATGCCATCAGGGCTAGTCGCCTTACATGCATGCATAGTCCTGCTCAGTGCGGTACACACAGTGGGGGCGAGAGGGTGAGGGGTTGGAGATTGGCAGGGAGGGCAACCTTGGTGGTTGGCTGTTCCTGTCAAAGTGGGCATAAAAGTGATTGAGCTCATCAGGGAGGGGTCAGAGGTTGGGGGAGAGTTGTTGGTGGGTTTGTGTAGTCTGTCATGGCATGGATGCCCTGCCACATGCATCGGGGGTCGTGCTCTTCAACCCTTAGCTTGTGGCTGTGCTTGGCCCACATGCTTTCGACAGCTCACATACAGTACATGCAGGCAAAGGAGGCAACACTTATAATAATAATGGGTCTGGTGGTACAGTTGAAATCCACTGTAAATTGAGATAAGATAGTGGTTGGTGGTAGCTTGGACCTCAGGGGGGGGGGGGGTTCTCAGTGGGTTCTTCTTTTTCTTTTTAATCTCTACTTATGTAAATCTTTATTATATATTTTTAATCATAATAAAAAGAAAGATCCCCTTTCATAAAAGTTTACTTTATTTACAAATACAACTGTCAGGAATGTAGTCGGCCGGTTGAGTCTGTTTCTGAATCAATCTCACGCCGCGCAACACGAGGATGCACTGCACTCACTAAGAAAAGTGATCAGTGTGCAGACAATTATTCTCTTAATTTTCTCACGCTGTATTTCGACCGGACGGGGTGGGCGGGTTTCCGTTTGACGGACAGATGCGAAGGGACAACAGGACAGCGAACACATGGGGACAGACGTCATTATTTGATCCTGTTTCCCTCAGGCTGACAAACCTCATGTGCAGAACCCGGGCACGCGGGACAGGCGTCTATCGGAAATGACAGGGAGAGTGACGGGAAAACAAAAGAGGAAGTCACGCGTCGGTTGGTCTGCGGCGTCTTGTTGACGTGACTCACTGGTGCTTGAGAAGCAGAGGGAGTAAGACATCCTGCCTGCTGTTACCTAACTGCATACCTCACACTATTAGTCTACCCATATACCTCTATATGATGGCATGTACAATAGTGCTGTATATACCGTATATCTACATTTATATATTTATATTTGCTGCATATATATATATACATATCTGCCTGAATATACATGCATATAATCATTCTACCTATACACCTGCATTTAACCCATATACCTATATATATATATATATATATATATATATATATATATATATATATATATATATATATATATATATATATATATATATATATATATATATATATATATATATATATATATATATATATATATATATATATAAACATATATATATATTCTTACCGTATATATATATATCCACATCTGTCTGTACATACCTGCATATAATCCTTTTACATATCTCTAGATACTATATCTATATCTGTACATATCCCTTACCTACTCTTACTAGTTACGCTGCTGGCCAGCATAGTGTCTTTAAACCTTTATACACTCTGGTTGGATGCCAAACGTCTTTTCGTTGTACTGTACTTTTGTTGTATAATGACAATACATTTAAATCTAATCTAATCTAAACAATATTTCAAATCAATCATTCTTGCTTACAAAACATTTTCTACATGTGAAGGGAAATTCGATTAGATTAGATTCAAATGTATTGTCATTATTATACAACAGAAGTTATGGTCTCACTTTATGTATGTATTAAAATCCGCCCTTAAAGTTGGACCCAGGGGGGCATCTGCTGTTCTTCCAACGGTCCGACATAAAAACACAGTTTCATCGACAATATACAAAAAGAGAAGGTTAACGGTCTAAATAACAAAGAGGAAAACGAGACTGTGGACCAAGGTAGGAATATATGCAACGCGTGCAGTAAAATAATAGCGACGCAGTGAAAGTATCACTATCCATCATGAACATGTCATACGCATAACAATAACTACTATGTAAAACAGGCTCGGTAGGATGTATTTAATCACGAGCAGTTACCATTCAAATGTAAACGAGTTCCATAAGTAAATAAACAGATAATGGACTGCATTTTCTTTTTTATTATAGCGTTTTACAACTTACAGATTTGTTCATTCTGTCACACACACAGATGCTCACGCACGCACACACACACACACACGCGCGCGTGTACGCGCACACACACAGACACGCACGCGCACACACACACACACACACACACAGACGCACACACACACACACACAAACCGACGGTGGAGGCAACCATGCGAGACGCCAACCTGCTCGTCAGGAGCGGTTAGGCGTTGAGTGTCTCGCTCAAGGACACCTCGACGCAGAGCCGGGTGGAGCCGGGAGGGAAATGAGAACCTTCTGATTACCAGACAACCGCTCTACCTCATGGGCCCCTGCTCTCCCTCTGCTCTGCCTCCTGGGCCCCTGCTCAGCCTCTGCTCTGCCTCCTGGGCCCCTGCTCAGCCTCTGCTCTGCCTCCTGGGCCCCTGCTCAGCCTCTGCTCTGCCTCCTGGGCCCCTGCTCAGCCTCTGCTCTGGCTCCTGGGCCCTTGCTCTGCCTCCTGGGCCCCTGCTCAGCCTCTGCTCTGCCTCCTGGGCCCCTGCTCAGCCTCTGCTCTGCCTCCTGGGCCCCTGCTCAGCCCCTGCTCTGCCTCCTGGGCCCCTGCTCAGCCTCTGCTCTGCCTCCTGGGCCCCTGCTCTAACGGAACGTAGACCAATCTTGGTCACTCTCTTTGTCTGGGAATGCCCAAAACCAAATTCGGTCACGCCCCATTTTGCGCGACATCCAGGCATTTTTTTTCTGCCAGCGTTTGGGAATTTCATGTCGACAGGTAGGTGAAGTTAAAGTATACTTATTTTAGAATATATATATCAAATTCCATGAGTATTCATCTATATTTAGTCATCTAAAGACTATTATATATGAACGTATGTACCAGTAAAAAGTGGGAATCTCTAGAATGTTTTTGGGCGACGGTGTTTACAAGTGCGGGTAGCTTATCAACTTAACGTTATACACAACACTTTCTGTTGTCAGTAGATGGCAGCATTGGTTTAAAAGGTGAAAATGTTATGAATGACTACAAATGACTACAAATCCCAAGACCTTTAGCACCTAGTTCACAGGTCAGCACCGGATTAGGAAAATGTGATCTGAACATGCAGCGTTAAACTATTAATGCAACCTGAATATAGCGACCGAGAATGGTCACATAATTATCTTAACAAAGGTGCATCATTAGCATTATGTTTGTTGTCTAAAGGGGAACATAAGATTTTAATGTTATCCGCATATAAAGGCCAATAAAACATTGTTAATTTGTAAGAAACCTCAATGAAAACGGCGCAGGGTAAATTATATTCGCTATTGTTATGAAAATGTGATAGAATCCTATAAAAATGTGGACGAATTTGGTCACCGTGATGTTACCTCCTGGGCCTCTGCTCTGGCTCCTGGGCCCCTGCTCTGCCTCCTGGGTCCCTGCTCTGCCTCCTGCTCTACCTCTGCGTTACCTCTCCCTGCTCTACCTCTGCTCTGCCTCCTGGGCTCCTGCTCTGCCTCCTGGGCCCCTGCTCTACCTCCTGGGCCCCTGCTCTGCCTCCTGGGCCCCTGCTCTACCTCCTGGGCCCCTGCTCTGCCTCCTGGGCTCCTGCTCTACCTCCTGGGCCCCTGCTCTGCCTCCTGGGCCCCTGCTCTACCTCCTGGGCCCCTGCTCTACCTCCTGGGCCCCTGCTCTGCCTCCTGGGCCCCTGCTCTACCTCCTGGGCCCCTGCTCTACCTCCTGGGCCCCTGCTCTACCTCTGCTCTACCTCCTGGGCCCCTGCTCTGCCTCCTGGGCCCCTGCTCTACCTCTGCTCTACCTCCTGGGCCTCTGCTCTGCCTCCTGGGCCCCTGCTCTACCTCCTGTGCCCCTGCTCTGCCTCCTGGGCCCCTGCTCTACCTCCTGGGCCCCTGCTCTGCCTCCTGGGCCCCTGCTCTGCCTCCTGGGCCCCTGCTCTACCTCTGCTCTGCCTCCTGGGCCCCTGCTCTGCCTCCTGGGCCCCTGCTCTACCTCCTGGGCCCCTGCTCTGCCTCCTGGGCCCCTGCTCTGCCTCCTGGGCCCCTGCTCTACCTCTGCTCTGCCTCCTGGGCCCCTGCTCTGCCTCCTGGGCCCCTGCTCTACCTCCTGTGCCCCTGCTCTGCCTCCTGGGCCCCTGCTCTACCTCCTGGGCCCCTGCTCTGCCTCCTGGGCCCCTGCTCTGCCTCCTGGGCCCCTGCTCTACCTCCTGGGCCCCTGCTCTGCCTCCTGGGCCCCTGCTCTACCTCCTGAGCCCCTGCTCTACCTCCTGAGCCCCTGCTCTGCCTCCTGGGCCCCTGCTCTGCCTCCTGGGCCCCTGCTCTGCCTCCTGGGCCACTGACGTCTGTATGGAGGTAGTGATATGATACGTCATTCTTTAAGGGACACCAAAAAACTATGCTGATTTATTTTGCACATAATCTCACACACATCCAAAAACCCGAAAAATATGGCCACCAGTGATGTCATCGGGGATATTGGATCCTTGTGTTAATTACAGCTCAATGAAATGATGAAGTAGCAGTCCCTATAAGATAAGGTATTGCTATTTTTTGTATCTACACCATTGCATAGAGCTGTAATCAACACGACACAAGGATTCAATGTCCCAGATGACATCACTGGTGGCCTATGAGTTGAGAATCCTGCTGCTTCCGAATTCACTGTATTCAATATACACAACGTATGTACCTCATACTACACACTGTTGGAGTTTACTGTTCAGTACATGGAGTGTAGCGTGTGCGACTACATGCTACATACTACATACAATGTACTTGGAGGACCTGCACACCCAGGTGGAAGTGGCCGATGGTAACAGCAGAAAAAAATACAGCTGTGTCCACTTGCTAGCTAAACAATCAGGAGGATATACTCAGTCAGTTATCCATAAAACACACAAATTATGCTTCAGTGGCCAGTAGGTAGTTTATTATGTTTGTTTGGAACATTTTCGCTGACCCATGCACCATTCCAAAATGGCACCGGAAATGACCTGGCACAAAGAATTGTGGGATTGAAACACTCGTGTAGAAACCATCTGCTGTATATCTCTGTCACATAGATTATTTGCATTGAGAAATCATACATTATAGTATGTAGAATAATAATGAGAAGAAGTCTTTAATTGTCAGTTGTTTGTTTGTTAATTCAGATTAACACACACACATGCGAGATGGGCGACACACAGGAACACACACATGCCCTGAGTTGCAGATGAAATGTCTCTCTGCACTTGACCCATCCCGTCGTCCTTCCCCCCAAGGGCAGCCGGGAGCAGACAAGTGCTCCTGTCCGTCTTCGTCAGGGACGCAACAGCAGTAGCGATCTGTTGGGTTTATCTCTTTTTCTGGAGGGGAACACATGCAAACTCCACACAAAAAGGCCGGGAGATACCCCACCTGGGTACCTGGCAACATGGCAACCTGGTCCCCAAGCGGAAATCGAACCCAGGACCTTCTAGCTGTGAGGCGACAGTGGTAACCGGTACATCACTGTGCCGCCTGTAGCATAGATAAATCACACAATACAGTATGTAGCTTAGATAAATCACACAATACAGTATGTAGCTTAGATAAATCACACAATACAGTATGTAGCTTAGACAAATCACACAAGACAGTATGTCACGTAGATAAATCATACAATATAGTATGTAGAATGGATAAATCATACAAGTATGTAGCATAGTGAAATCATACAATATAGTATGTGTAGAATGGAGAAATCATAGAGAAAGCATACAATATAGTATGTAGAATGGAGAAATCATACAATATAGTATGTAGAATGGAGAAATCATACAATATAGTATGTAGAATGGAGAAATCATACAATATAGTATGGAGAAATCATACAATATAGTATGTAGCTTAGATAAATCATACAATATAGTATGTAGAATGGAGAAATCATACAATATAGTATGTAGCATGGATAAATCATACAATATAGTCAATTATTGTTAGAATGTTCCCAAATTTCCCCAAGATGATCAATAAAGGAATATCATATCTTATATAGTATATAGCATGGATACATCATAGTATGTAGAATGGAGAATTAATAAACAGCAACTTGTTAACTTTTTATCTGTGTTATCTGTTTGGCCTTTTTATGGGATTGTCTGCCTTGAGCCATTGTGTATAAAACTAAGCCCACATTAAGACCTGTTCAATTGTGAAGACCTTCCAGCAACAGATACTTTGACCGTTGATTAATGCCGGTACACACCCCTGCAATTAAGCCCTTAGACACCCCCCTCCCCCCAACCCTTTCACTGTGTCAAAAGCAAAGTAAAAAGCCTCCACACGACATACGCTCGCCCGTGGGAGTTCCTGCTGTGTCCTTGAAAGTGGATTCCTCTCACATACTTCTGTTAACTCAGGCTGAGCCCCCATTGATCTATTTATCGAGCCCCACGCCCGGAGATCCTATTAGCAATCCAATCCCATTTGTCATACTCCCCCCCCCCCCCCCCCCCCCCAGCACTATTTTCACTCGCGACTGTGGCGCTCTCTGAGTCATAACCCTGACATAACCGATACCTCGGTGAGTCATAACCCTGTCATAACCTCTGCGTACAATTCTCCAGGATCCCACCTGTCCGCTGCACTCGCTCACCATGCAGAGCGGGGGGGCGCATTCGACACCGTGCGACCTACCCTCGTGTGACCCCCCCCCCCCCTTGGACCACACCCCACCCTCCCCTCCCCTGTGTACCGTAACAAAAAGATGACTACCAGTACCTGGGCAATATCCTGGTTATTGTTCACCTGGGAGGACTTTTAATTAAAACCAAACGCCTTCTTTTGTGTTCAGACAAAACTGCCCCCGACGCCATTGTTATCTGATCGCAAAGGTGCTTCAGTGTTTGTTTGCTGGCTTTTCTTTGCCATACCCCCTATCGTTGTCTTCCTGGAAATGCAGGAAGTGGTGACCTATTGTGACCTATCTGGGACACTGACGCATGGTTCCAAAGAAAGGGAGCAGCTTGTTTATTTGGTGATGGAGTAGCTCGGAGAGGGAGGGCGACGGCCCCGGGGCGAGAACTCTCTCTCTGCCACATGCCCCCTGGCTCTGCTCACTCTCCCAATCACCCCTGTTCCTGTCTCTGTGTGTCTGTGTGTGTGTCTCTCTCTCTCTCTCTCTCTCTCTCCTCTCTCTCTCTCTCTCTCTCTCCTCTCTCTCTCTCTCTCTCTCTCTCTCTCTCTCTCTCTCTCTCTCTCTCTCTCTCTCTCTCTCTCTCTCTCTCTCTCTCTCTCTCTCTCTCTCTCTCTCTCTCGTTCCTCTCTCCCGTCTGTGTCTGACCTTTTGGACGGCCACATGCAGACCCATTTGGTTATTGTGTAATTGGCGGCCATCTTGGATCACTGGTCTCAGAGTGTCTCACACACACACACACACACGCATGCACGCACGCACGCACGCACGCACACACACACACACACACACACACACACACACACACACACACACACACACACACACACACACACACACACACACACACACACACACACGCGCACACACACCACACACACGGACGCACACAGGCATGTGATAAATGCACACACACACACACACACTTACATACGTGCACACGCACACAAACACACGTAAAAAAAACTAAATGTAAACTAAAAAGGAGGCATCATCATCACTGAAGAAAAAAACAAGAATGGACACATGTTTCATTCTCGAGTTGATTGACAGGTCGATGCAGAG
>NC_140165.1:44816435-44860328 GCF_963971535.1 Notolepis coatsorum
GGGGGACCCTGATGTAAACAAGACAAAAGTCTTTCTCTGGTCTGCATCCCCTTAACAATTGTATGTAATTGAGCTGTACTGTACTGTACTATGTAATTGAGCTGTACTGTACTGTACCCATTCTGCAATCTGTTAATAACGTTTTCAATCAATCAATCAATCAATCAATCAAACAAAGGTCTGTCCCATTGTATACCAATCAATGTTAACCTGCATTCTTTCAAATGTATATGAATGTAATGAATCATTAAAACAGATGTGTAACAAATAAGAAATACAAATTCCACAGAAGGCATTAAATAATTATTATTTTCAATCATTTCACAATAATTGCATAATTGTGTTTGAATAACTGAGTAATTAAAGTAATTATACATTTGTCCAAAATAGCTGGTTCAGATATGGTTAAGCAGCTGCCCTGTGATCAGATGAATCCATATTATTTATTTTTCCGACATCAAATGTGTAATTTCTTATCGTACAAATATTGTCATATTTATTTTAATTATGATTAAGTAATTAATTCTCGCGCTACCAGCCCTAATATGTCTTAAATGGGCAGAAATCTGCCTAAGAGGACATTTTTTGTCGTAAATTATTTCGGGAATGAGACCCAGTGGGTTAATAGCCTACGCATCATGAATCCCACTTAATAACTAGAGATTTTGAGGAAAAGGTGAAAGTGAAACTCAATGTACCACGATGACCCCCCCCCCACCCATATCATATCAACTCTCAACTCTCAACTCCTATACTCAATTTATACATATCTACTGCTTTCACTGTCTATAACTGCCTGACACTGTAATCCGAGTAAACATAATAATCATAACTACCTTCCTCATACTATAGTCGACCCATATAATGTATGATAGCATGTACAATAGTGCTTTATATACACCACATAGTGCCTGTGCTTTCAAACAAACCAGGTTTGTCATGAGAAACATGGTTGTTTTATCCTTAGTTTATATTGCCCCCTGCTGGTGGTTTCACAGAAATACTTCTGACTCGAGTCCCATGAGCTTGAGATGCACACTGTGTGCCTGTAGTTATTACTCTCTCAAGTATTATTCTCTTTTGACTTTTTATACACACAGTTATTTAAGTGTATTCTCTGTTTGCTTTAGTTTAGTTTGTTTATTTTGGTCATTCTCCTTTTATTTACAAGGTATGCACATAGAAATCAATAATAATAATAAGTCCAAAAAGTGTATCAAAATAGAAAGTAAACAATATAAAGTGTAGGAAGAAGTCTAAGCGTATATATACCCTTCTATCAATATACTCTTAACCCTTTAGTCATTTAAAACATTATATACCTACCCTTCTAACAATATAGCATTAACCCTTCAGTCATTTCAAAATATTAAAATAACATGAGAGATAGAAGAAAAAAAACTAAAATATATTCAACGGTTTCAAACACAATACAATACACTTACAGATTATACCTGCAATTATTTCATTCATTGTCACAACTGTTCTACAAGCTGACCCCTTTGACTGATATACATCTGTTTTTTATATTTGTCCTAGCTCTATTTTTTTTTTCACATACAAACTCCCCTCAATTCATATCTCTCTAGTTTCAAACAACCTCTGGATACAATCAGGAAGCATTTCATTCTTTGCTTTGAACATATTTGTGCAGTTATCCTCTATCTGACGCCCTTGATCCTTGAGGTAATTTTTACCCCAGCAGTTTAAACCTCCAGAAAACCTCATAATTAAAACTGTTACCCAAATGTATGTTTCAGGTGCTTTATGTGTCTTTGTTGACTACCTAAATAACCATTTAAATCAAACAAAGAGCTGTGACAACATTTCACTGGCAGAAAACCTTTTCTTCAAGGTCATTTTCAAATGACAGAGAACATGAAGAGAAACCACACACATGGGTTAGAAGGCCCCTATGCAAGCGTTGCTCCTCCCCTATGTTGCGTAAACTACCAATGTCCTCGTAGGAACCATTATGGCCCCGCCCTCATGCTGCTGGAAATATCAGAGTTCTTGTGAAGTGCACCCCCCCCCCCCTCCCCACAGGAAATATCATCTCCCCTCCCCCATGTGAACTGTGAGTGGTTTATAAATTTGCATGTAATAGTCACCTCAATATCACCCTAAAACAATCAAAACTAATAATCTGTCAAATGTTTAACATTTGTATATGTTTTAAACAGTTAAAACAGCCTGGGTTAAAACACCCATGCGTACAAAGTGCGTATACAGAACATTGAAAAACCATGGAAAATCAACATAATTTTATGTTTACCCATTTGGAACCCTAAGAACCATAAGAATGTATGGAACTACAAGAGAAGGATATGGAACTACAGGGGAACAGTATGGAACTACAAGAGAACAATACAGAACTACAAGAGAAGAGTATGGAACTACAATGGAATAGTACGGAACTACAAGAGAAGAGTGGAACTACAAGAGAAGAGTATGGAACTACAAGAGACGAGTATGGAACTATACGAGAACAGTACGGACGACAAGAGAACAGTACGGAACTACAAGAGAACAGTACGGAACTACAAAAGAACAGTACAATATATACAGTTCATTTTGATTCAGAATATCTTTGGCTTTGTGAAATATTAAAATCGATTTAGACATTTTTGATTTGACATGTTTTATATGTGGTTTCCAACAGAGTCGTTGATATAATACCATACCAAGACAACAAGGTTAATCCACTCTTTCTATCTCAACATCATTGATCATGATATGTACTTGACTAATTTTCTGATAACCAAAAATGATACATTTTGTTTTACCTACGTTTAATGATTTTTTTTGTGTATTCTCTGTTGACTCCATGCTTGCACCAACATGTCTACAGGACTGTAGGACTCTTTATACACACAACAACATTTGAGTCTCCCCTTTTGTGGAAGAAAGTAACCAAACACATGCAAAACAGGGAAATGTGGACCACAACAAACACATATGTTCTGTGTGCTTAGTTTGTTTATTTGTTCACCATCAAACTAATCCCACTTCCTTACCAGGCCTTACTGTGGATCCCTGCATGCCACATGCCCACACATAACAAACACCATAAGAATGCTTTCATAAGCCTCGGACCCCAGTCAAGAAATCATGGTTAATCTCTTTATTTCGGGTCCTGGAAAGCGTATAGTAAACAGAAAGCCAGACAATATACATGAATCACGATGGATTTGATTTATTTTGATTGCAGCGGCATGCGTTGAGGTGCCCAGATGGGCTTACAAGACACCACGAATAAAGCTGCAATGTTGTCCATCATAAAGAAACAGATCGCAAGTACTGTATTAGTTATTGTAATTTCTTCTCCATAGCTTTGACATATATATATGAATGGGGATGTGTGAAGCTAGTTAGATACCAGTTTCCTCTCTGTGTGTTCAGTAGAAAGCTCTCTGGCTGCACGTTCCTAGACATTGTCCAACTAACACCTCTACCGAAGGCTAACCGGCCATGTCCGCTTCCATTCATGTGCTAAGCTAGGCTAACATGCAGCCAGATCGCTTTCTACTGAACGCACAGAGAGGAAACTGGTATCTATCTTCTTGTCTCTCGCTGGAGAAGACGGTAAGCTAATTTCCACAAATGTTGGCGTGTTCCCTTAACACTCTCTGCGCCAATCACGTAATATCACTTTTTCTTTATCACTTTTTCCTCTGATCCCTGTTCTAAATCATCTTCCGGGTCATTCTAGCCGTCCCTGGGTCGTTTGTATGCATTGGAATTGCAATGCCGATCGAATATCACCAGGTGGCAGTATTGTCTGTGTCTGAACTGGAATTGCATTGCCGTGGATACACGTCTTGTCGTCTTCCTTTAAATTGTTTTTGTTAGGGGCTCCTCCTCCTGCTTGTACAGAGATTCACATTGATTGCCTCTAAATTCCGTTGCCAAAACGTATTTTACCATCGAAACGTGTATAGACTACACTGGTAATCGCGATGTCGATGCGATCACTTGGTTTGATTGATTGATTGAAAAGTTTATTAACAGATTGCAGAATGGGTACAGTACAGTACAACTCAATACATACAATTGTTAAGAGGATGCAGACCTGAGAAAGACTTTCGTCTTGTTTCAATCAGGGTCCCCCATTTTCAATTCATCATATGATACACACGACATACAGATAGACAGTACTGCTACATCTATACATTTATGACATACCAGATTTGCAAATACAGTACTGTTTGTGATACTAAAAAAATCCAGAAAAAGAGTGTATATACATTTGACATAGAAACTGTGCATTGGAGGAGGTTGGGTAGGTGGGGTGGGGCTGTACATTGGAGGTGGGGGGGGGGGGGGGGGGGGGTTGGGTAGGGGGGGGACACACTGTACATTGGAATACTGACATATATTTGACATAGAAACTGTACATTGGAGGAGGTTGGGTAGGTGGGGTGGGGTTGGGTGGGGCTTGGCATTATTCTTTTTGGAATACCTTCTGGCTAAGGTAAGGTATATATTCTATGTCTATTTTACCAAATCTGAAACGTGTTCTCACCGGACGTAAAACATGCTCGGCAAACACAAGCACAGGTTTGAGTTAAAACGACCCCCACCTTGATGATTTTGTGAAGGTACATTATGTACATGTTATATACCTTTGATTTGGGAGTATTTGGGGGTCGAGGGAATCAACCAGAACGATTCAGGCTTATTGCACAAAAAATACTGGATTATCTTGGAAATGCACGATGTTTAGCGTGTAATAAATTACAAACTACAGTGTGTAGAAACAAAAAAAAATGCCATGTTGCACTACAAGTAGTGTCTTTCAAATGAGCCACACCATTGTCTCCACAGCTATAATATAGAACACACACACACAGCTCTGCAAACAGTGAAACACAGTGGAAACGACTATTTTAAGCTGGCCATCTAGCGGTAGAGATGGGGACTAAGCGTGGCGCTGAAAGTGTTAACATGATGTTGTGGGGTGATAGTGTCTCAGTACGTAGAGCGGTCACCTGGTAATCTGAAGGTTCCCTGTTCAATTCTGGCTCCTCCCGACTTCATGTTGAAGTGTCCTTGAGCAAAACACTTAACCCTTAATTGCTCTTGACGAGCAGGTTGGCATTCCGCCGTCGGTGTGTGAATGTGTGAGCGAACGGGTGAATGTGAGGCATTGGGAAGTCGGACGACTCAATAAAAGGTGCTACATGAATGCTGTCCATTTACCATGTTGATCATCCATGCTGTCTCCCGTACTAGCTGTGGCCACAAACCGATACAAAGTCTATGGGGTCAGGCTCCTGTCTGTACAAGCCGACTGAAGACAATGCAAATCCACTTTGTGTTTCACTGTGGAGTCAGCTTGTAAATGGTAAATGGCTGCATTCATATACTGTAGCACTTTTATCCAAAGCGCTTTACAATTTGTTCCTCACATTTTACCCATTCACACACCGACGGCAGAGGCAACAATGCAATGTGCCAACCTGCTCATCGGGAGCAATTAGGGGTTAAGTGTCTCGCTCAAAGACACTTCGACACGCTACCCGGGAGGAGTGGGAATCGAACCAGGAACCTCCGGATTACCAGATGACTGCTCTACCTCCTGAGCCACTGTCGCCCCCCAGCTTGTCCAGACAAGTGCTTGACCGCACTGACTCTACATTGACTAGTGGCTAACAAGTCAGTATGGGGAGCAGCGCGGCTTGTCAACCAATCGACCGATCAACGACGTCCAAAAATCAGAACTATCCCTTTAATGCGTGACCTTGAATGACCTTGTCCGAGAGTGTGACTCGTAGGCTGCAGGGACGTGTTGAAAGGGATGTTTTGGTCCTCCACAGTATTGCCGCGGTGCACTTTATCATAACTCACGGCGGGACACAATGGTCTTGTTCAATTACAGTCTAATTAAGTTGTAATCGACTATCAAGCTGATTCTTTATGGAGCGGTGTGTATTAGTGTGCGTGTGTGTGTGTTTGTCCCCACTGAGGTGCCTTTATCTTTATGGAAGCACAAATACACAGCGTGTTTGGGGTACTGGGTCATTAATCGTAACTCCAAGACATGTCTCCCCATCTGTCCACACACACACACACACACACACACACACACACACACACACACACACACACACACACACACGCACACGCACACACACACACACACGCACACGCACACGCACACACACATACACACACACACACACACACACACACAGAGAATGAAATAGAAACACACACACAGAGGATGAAATGAAACACCATGCACACACACAGACACACACACACACACACACACGCACACACACACATAGATAATGAAATGAAACACCATGCACACAGACACACACACACAGACACACGCACACATACAAACACACACGGACACATACACACACAGAAACACATACACACACAGACACATACACACACAGACACACATACACACACATACACATACACACATACAGACACACACACATGCACGCACAGACAACCATACACACATACACACACAGACATATACACACACACACGCACACACACACACACACACACACACACACACACACACACACACACACACACACACACACACACACACACACACACACACACACACACACACACACACACACACACACACACACACACACACACACACACACACACACACACACACACACACACACACACACACATACACACACACACATGCATACAGTCAGCAGGCCTCAGCTGCAGGTAGCCCCCCGTGCAATTATGTTCATCTACCGTCTGTCACCAGGAACTCTTCCCATGGCGTCCAAACACACACACACAAACACACACAGACATAGACACACACCATCTCTCTCTTTCTTGCACACCCATACACAGACAACCAAATACAGTCTCTCACTCACTCACATGCACACTGTAACACATACACATATGCTATAGTACTTTCTCTTACGCACACAATCACAAATACACACTCGCTCACACACACACACAGACACACACACACACACGCACGCACACACGCACACACACACACACACACACACACACACACACACACACACACACACACACACACACACACACACACACACACACACACACACACACACACACACACACACACACACACACACTTAGAAGGCGCACACACCCTCACACCCAGCTCAGCTGCACACACTCTCTCCCACTTACTCAGTCACACACACACACACACACACACACACACACACACACACACACACACACACACACACACACACACACACACACACACACACACACACACACACACACACACACACACACACACACACACACACACACACACCTCTCAGCCGGTTGAATGTTAATGTGAGTCGCTGAGCCTCACAGCTCTGCATTCTGGCTGCGTCCCGATCCTTCCTCTGCACTAAACTCTACTAAATGCCCCCTGACGGTACCTTGGCTACTGGGCCCTCCCCAACCACACGGGTCAGCACCACAAGGACACACACACACCCACAAAGACTCATAGACACACACACCCACCCACAAAGACTCATAGACACACACACCCACAAAGACTCATAGACACACACACCCACAAAGACTCATACACACACACACACACACACACACACACACACACACACACACACACACACACACACACACACACACACACACACACACACACACACACACACACACACACACACACACACACACACACACACACACACACACACACTAATGCACCGCAAGTACTGTACGTTACATAGCCTAGTCTAACCAGCGCAAGCGCATACTAGCGCAAGTTGTTTGTGTTGTCGCGCAAGCTGTTTGTCTGCGCCACTTTGAATACCTCGGCAAGTGCTTGAGGAATTTATATGTATTACTGGGCCTTGCCGCTTCAAGTAAAGCCTTCTGACAAAGAGCATAATAAAAATGTCAGGGAGAAATTCGCTTTGACTTGAATTGCACTCTTCACAAGGTCCGCGCTGCATCTATTATGAGGGAGGTCATGAGGCAGAACAGCCTCTCCATTACCGGTGTGCTCAGGAAGAATGAAGCCAGCTGGGTCAGGTTGGGGGTCTGGACGTCCTTCAGCAGCAGCCCCCACTTTACTTCAACAGTCGCCTCCATCTCCACCACTTCCTTCTGATGTGTAACGATTACACAAAACTCCTCATAGAGCACACCCATGTCTAACATTGATGTTAAGGGCTTCAGCTGTAGCGCAGAGGTCAGTGACATGACAGAAAGAGCCTTGAGGTAATTATCATCGGAGAAATCGAACCACTTCTCCAGGCAGGGCCGGACTGGGGAAATAATTCATACCGGGAGATATAGCGCGAAATATAGCCCCAGTCAGGCCACTTTTTAAGCGGGGGGTCTGGGGGTCCCCCACCAGGAAATTTTTTGTTACAAAGACTTAATTTCCTGCATTCTGGTGAATTTTAGTGCATGTGAATCACAAACTAATGAGCCAACAATTGCTTAGTACAATGTACTGTTATGGACCTCAAATAAAACTGTTGTGGCACTATAATGCTACTCTCTCCACCTTCAAAAAGAAAAAAGCAAGAGCACAACATATTTTTCTATTTACTATTATAATACAGTTAACCACTCTCTCCTGTATTATGTATATACACTCTTTTTCTGGACACTTTTGTATCACAAACAGTACTGTATTTGCAAATCTGATATGTCATAAATGTATAGATGTAGCAGTACTGTCTATCTGTATGTCATGTATGTCTTATATGTTATGATGAATTGAAAATGGGGGACCCTGATGTAAACAAGACGAAAGTCTTTCTCTGGTCTGCATCCCCTTAACAATTGTATAGTCTATAGTATCCATGTGTATTTGTGTAAAGTATTTTAAAATCTTTTACCCAACATTATAATATAATATATAATGCTGTATTGTATGTATCTGTGTGTATGAGAGAGGGATATGCACATGTGTTTGTGCATAATGTGGGGACGGGGGGGACGGGAGGGATTGTTTTTGTGTAGTTATCCTATATAGGTTTAAGAGGGGAGGTCGCTTATAAGCCCTTGGGTTTTTTGACCTTTCCTGCACATTTTAACTGTTCTTCTTTTTACTTATTTTATTCCAGAATGTATATTTGTAAGTGCGAATAACAATAAACAAATAAACAATTGTATGTATTGAGCTGTACTGTACTGTACCCATTCTGCAATCTGTTAATAAACTTTTCAATCAATCAATCAATCAATCAATCAATCAATCAATCAAGCTAACATCCACGTGTTTATTTTTCTCACTGACTAACCTGCTGGTCCCTTGACTTTGGGCTTGGTGCAAGAAAACATTTGATAAATATTCCCGGATTTAGCAGCATCTCCTGATGCAAGGGCATTTCTTTTGTTTGCTTTCTCCCTCTCTGATCCACCCTTTCTCTTTCTTCCACTGTCCATCTTGACATCAATGTTACTTTCGCTCTATCTCTCTCCCGAGTCCCCACTTCACTACCTGGCTCAGTGTAACCTCGTTCCCAGCTGTATCTCGTGAGAGTGCCATCTCTGCCATTCCATTCGCCGTCTCCGCTGTCAATCAGTTGTATGGCCTGGTCCCGCCTCCGGCCTCCACCAATCACATGCGGCAGCACGGCTCCATTTGTGTGTGTGAGATTGCTCCGCGAGAGGGGGAGAGGCAGACTCTGTCGCAGACAGTGAAATCCTGGCTGTTCCCTCCACCCCACCCACCTATTATCTAACTATCGCACCACCGCAACTAGAAACAATGGCGTCTAAGTTCAGTGGCCTGACCGTGGGCAAAAAATATTATAATAATAATAAAAAAAAAAAAAAAAAATTATATAATTTTTTTTTTTTTTATCTGTCCAGGTCAGTCCACCGGGAGAACTCCCGGTGCTCCCGATTGCCAGTCCGGCCCTGTCTCCAGGTAGATGATGGCAGACCTGTAGAACAGTGTGAAGTCTTCACTTCACTTGTCTTCACCCACTCTCACATCTGGGAAGTGGTGGAGAAGGACGCTGGCCTCTGTTCCAAAGAAGGAATCTGCACGGCACATTAAAGTACATGCTCAATGGTGCTCTCCATGGTGCTGAAACCTTAGGAGGTTTGGGAACATTAATGAACGTGCAATTTATATTGGCCTACCATTTTTTAAATATTTGTTCTGGTGTTACAGCCATTTGCTTAGCCTACTGTTCCCCATAAGCTACTTAGATTTAAAGAGTTGTTTCCTATTGTTCACTGCTGTTTTAATTTGTATATTATATATTTCGCTTATCTATACCACTTTGTAGGCCTACTCATGCTACTCATGTTATTATACATCATGTATACCTTTGATATATTTACAGTACATTCCAAATGTTAACCCTGTAAAGCCCAAATATAGAAAAACATTATAATAATTTTGTACCTTACATATGTTGTTGTAGGGGAGGCCTCTGATGCAGAAATTAACTCATTGATCGCCATTTTGGGAACGGGATATGACTATGTGCTGCCACGCATTAAACCTATGGAGTCGCTCACCTTGTTTGCAGGGCTATAACTATATATATGTTATAGCTATGGATGCAATACGATGGCCCATGTGGCCCATCTATTGTTCAAGATGTGAAAAAGAAATAATTTTTCCATCCATACATTCCCGTTTTATACCGTGGTGAATATAAGTGTGAGGATTGGTTCTTTCCCCACCACAGGCTTCTTAAGGTACTGTGATGATTGGTCCGTTCCCCGCCACACGCTCCGTTCCTTTAAGGTACTGTGAGGATTCTGTGATGATTGGTCCGTTGCCAAACGCACACTTCTAAGTCAAGTATCAATTACCATCACGCACCTGATGTGTGTTCTAATCAGCACCCCAGAGGCTTCATATACTCTGACCTTCTGTCATTCGATGCCGGGTCGTTTTGAGTACTACTGTTCTGGAATACAACTGCATATACCTGCTTTTCCCTGTCGCTGTTCCTGGTCTACTTTCTCTCCAGGACCTTTCTGTGGAGAACTGCTGTGGAGAACCTGGTTCCCCGTTTGGAGCTGCGCCTCGTTTTCTGCCCGCTTTACGCGTTGCGCTTTGGTGAGTTTTTGGAAACAGTTCTTTTTGGATTATCAGTTTTTTGTGTGTTTGGATAACACTGAAGAAATACTGTTTTTGTTTTGCACTGGACTCAGCTAATTTGTGTGTTAGAATAACACTGAAGAATACTGTGTTGTTTTTGCACTGGACTCAGCTAACTTGGGTGTGGTACACCGAAGATCAAGTCACTTGTGATTTATACTGGACTCAGTCACCTCTCTGCCTCTGTGTGTTCGTTGGGCTGTTTCTGATATCTCTCTCTCTCCGTTTTCCACCGTGAGTGAAAGCTGGGAGTATCTGCAGAGCCGCTACAACGTCACATGCCAATTCCCCACCACTATCTACTGGGAGTATCTGCAGAGCCGCTACAACGTCACTTGCCAAATCCCCGTTTGTTTGATTACTGTACCTCATCCATCTTTTGACTCTGTAAATAAATACGCCCTAGCATTTGGCTAACTCTGAACTTCCTGTCTGTGCCGTTGCGTTTGAGGTCGGTTACAAACCATAACAATAAGTATGGATTTAGAGCGGTTTAGGGTAATTCCTGGGAGGCTAGGAATAGGCCGCTACGCATATTTTACTTAATCCATTGGCATTTCGTCCCTATACACACTACAATAATTTCATAGCGATGGCTATGAAAACAAGGCACAATCAAGCTGAAATGTACGTTAAATTGCTCTTACCTGTGGCCGGTCAGATTCCAAAAATAATATTCCAATTATTTGATCGTATGTCCATTTGGGCCACGATATAACCCACCATGGCATAATGAATCGGGGGTCCCGAAAACGATTCAATGCGATCGGGCAAAGCCCTCGGTCCAGGCTACCAGAAAAGTCCGCCCGGAGGAATTTCATCGACACACAGAGTCATACACAGAGTCTCAAAGGGAGTGCAACATCGGCTGCATACCACCAGGCTGCGGTATTGGACTTTTACAATCTCAGACTCATTCTATATGGTTACAGAATACAGAGGCTCCCTGTATGGATAATGATTGGAAATAGCGAATAAAATAAATAACGATCAAATAACGTATATATACAGTACGTGGTTGGTGTTCAACGATTGGCGGACAAACACGTATTAAATCATTTAATAGTTGGCACGGATTGAGTTAAAGGGTTTTCAAAATGTTTACATTTTCAACATTTTAGGGAAATGTTGTAACATGGCAACATTGGTCCTAGCTGACAGCAGAATTTCTGTATTTGTACTCACATTGTCTGAACAAATATACAGAACAACTAAAGGTTATTGTGCATGGTTGATTGCTTACTTAGCCCCATAACAGTATCTATCATGAATAATAATCACACATCAGTCATATTCTTTTATGAATAGACATCTATAAAAATGTAAGTTATAATAATACAAAAACAGAATGAGATTGTATTTACAAAACAGAATTTTGTCTTAATCCTAGTGTTCAGCCATGTTCTAACCTACTAGCCTCATAATTTTTATTCTTGTTCTGTTCATTTCCAATGATAGTCCCAAAAACAGTTCTTGTCCTCTTAAAAGCAAAGTCGAACATCACACTTGCTGCACTGCGTGTTGGTGTATCCTTCACTGCAGTGTCTGCAGCGTCCTCTCGTTGTCTTCACTGGGAAATGTGCCATTAGGTCCCGTGTTTGGTGGACTCCCATCATCTGAGGATGGTCTCTTCTGAGCAGTCAAAGGGCTCCTTGTTATTGGGCTCCCATTGCCTGAAGGTGGTCGTCTTCTCGTTGGTTTGTTTGGTTGGAGAGTTGTGTTCACCTGATTAGAACAGAATCAATTAAGATACATGTCAGAAATACATAAAAAAAATTGGATTATCTTTTTCCCTTTTCTTTTCCGTTTTTCTCCCCTCCAAATGTTAGTCGTTATGCCAATTCCCAATCCCCTTCCTGGTTGTTGCGCACTCTACCCCCAACCGTTGGTCTGGGAGGGAGGAGACTATCACATGCTTCCTCCGACACATGTGTACCCAGCCCACCACTTCTTTTCACCTGGCAGCGTGGACTCTCACTGGGAGAGTGTAACATGTGGAAGGTCACACTACTCAAGTTTCAAGTTTCTTTAATAGTTGTCATACAGAATACTTTTATACAAAATGCTTCCTACTGTTACGCTCCAGAGACTGTGCAAGACAAGATAAGTATGAAATAAAATAACATAGTATAGCATGTAAATTAGAAGTAAAAAAAAAAATTAGGTCACAGTGTTCAGTATAGACATATGTACAATGTTCGATGCAGAATAGACGTAACTGAGTTACCATATAATATACAATACTGTGCAGTGTACTAATACAATACTATATAGTGCAAGGCAGAAATGGGATGAGGTGCAATTTAGGTACAATTTACAGTGGGTGTACGAGTTGTAGTGCAAATCCTTTATCAATAAATATAAAGTGTGTTTGTGTGGTTTAAGTGAGTGTGTGCATGTGGGTGTGTGTGCTGTGTGCATTTGATGGTTGTTGCATAGTGTTTATTGTTCATTTAGCAGCCTGATGGCCTGGGGATAGAAGCTTCTTCTGAGTCTTTCTGTGCTCGCCTTAAGACTCCGGTATCGCTTGCCTGACCGCAGCAGTTCAAAGAGGCAGTTGTTCGGGTGGCTCGAGTCCTTAATAATTCTCTTAGCCTTCCCCCTGCACCGCTTGTTGTAAATGTTCTGGAGGGTGGGAAGCCCCCCTCCAATTGTGCGTTCGGCTGAACGTGTCACTCTTTGTAGTCTGCTACGGTCTTGTGCAGTGCTATTCCCAAACCAGGAGGTGATGTTGCCAGTCAGGATGCTCTCTATTGTACATGAGTAGAAGTTCCTAAGGATCTTCTGACTGACTTGGAACTTCCTTAGGCGCCTGAGGAAGTAGAGGCGTTGTCGTGCCTTCTTCACAACACTGTCAATGTGTGTGGTCCATGTCAAGTCCTCGGATATGTGGGCTCCGAGGTACTTGAAACTGTTCACTCTCTCAACCGGTGCCCCGTCGATGCTGAGGGGGCTGTAGTCCTTGACCCCCGACCTCCTGAAGTCCACAATCATCTCTTTTGTTTTGCTGACGTTCAGGGAGAGGCAGTTCTCCTGACACCACTGTGACAGATTCTCTACCTCTTCCAGGTAGGCCCTCTCGTCGTTGGCAGAGATCAGGCCCACCACTACTGTGTCATCAGCAAATTTGATGATTGTGTTGTTGTTCCGCTGTGCCACGCAGTCATGTGTGTACAGGGAGTAGAGGAGGGGGCTCAGAACACAGCCCTGGGGGGCCCCTATGTTGAGCGTGATGGATGAGGAGGTGCAGTTGCCTGCTCTTACCACCTGGGGTCTGCCCGTCAGGAAGTCCAGGACCCACTGGCAGAGGTCATAGTTCAAGCCCAGGTCCCTGAGCTTGGTATGAGTTTGGAGGGGACTATGGTATTGAATGCTGAGCTGTAGTCGATGAACAGCATTCTCACATAGTTCCCCTGCCTCTTGTCCAGGTGTGATGCTGCTGTGTGCAGCACATGGGCTATGGCGTCCTCCGTGGACCTGTTGGGGCGATATGCAAATTGCAGGGGGTCCAGGTTGATGGGGAGGGAGGAATAGATGTAGCCCTTCACTAGCTTCTCAAAGCACTTCATGGCTATGGAGGTGAGGGCTACAGGGCGGTAGTCGTTGAGGCAAGCGGGCGTAGATTTTTTGGGTACAGGGATGATGGTGGACTTCTTCAGACAGGTGGGGATGACAGCCTGTTCCAAGGACAGGTTGAAGATGTCAGTGAATACCGGGGCCAGTTGGTCTGCACAGACTTTTAGGACGCGGCCGGGGATGCCGTCCGGTCCTGCTGCCTTCCTAATATTCACTTTTTTAAAGATCCGTCTCACCTCATGCTCTGTTACCCTGAACACTGAGTCTCCATCAGCAGACCCCCCCCCCCCCCCCCCCCCCATTGCCGTGGTTTGTAGGCTGGTGTTGTTATTCACAGCCTCAAACCTCGCATAGAAGGAATTGAGATCATTTGCTAAGGAGATGTCACTGTTCAGTTTGAGGGGGGTGCCTTTGTAATCTGTCATTGTTCTGAGGCCCTGCCACATGCCTCTAGAGTCAGCCTGTTCAAACTGAAGTTCAACTTTATCCCTGTAACGCCGTTTTGCCTCTATTACTGCTCTCCTGACGTTGTATCTTGCCGTCTTGTGTTCTTCCATGTTGCCTTTCACCAGCCCCGTGTTGTATGCTGATGTGCGCACTTTCAGAGCCTCACGGACGGATTTATCTACCCAGGGCTTTTGATTTGGGTAGATTCTAATTGTGGTAGAGGGGATTGTTTCTTCTACCAGAGTACAGACAAAGTCAAGCACCGTTTCAGTGTATTCGTTAATATTGGCTGTGTTATCACGAAATACCCTCCAGTCTGTGCATTCAAGTGCAGCTTGGAGTGCCTCCCCTGACGTCACGGTCCAACGCTTAACCTCTCGCGAGACCACCGGCGTTCGCTTGAGACTTTGTTTATACTTTGGCAAAAAGAAAAATGGCGGCGTGATCGGACTTACCGAATGGGCTAAGAGCCTGTGACTTGTACCCATTCTTAAATTGCGAGTATACATGGTCTAATATGTTCTCGCCTCTGGTGGGACAGGTCACATGCTGATAGAAATTCGGCAACACCTTTTTAAGACGCGCGCTGTTGAAATCGCCCAGAACCAGAATGGCAGCGTCAACGCTAGCTATCTGTTGTTTGTTTACCTCGTCGTGAAGTTTTGAAAGTGCGACCCCAGTGTTCGCGTGTGGTGGAATGTACACTCCGATGAGGATGATGGACGTTAACTCTCTTGGGAGGAAGAAGGGTCGACATTTTATCGTGATAAACTCCAGGTCTGGGGAGCAGTGGTTAGACAGTTCCTTTGCGTTGCCTAAATCGCACCACTCCTTGTTTATCATGAAGGCAATGCCGCCTCCTTTCTTCTTTAGTGACTCTTCTGCCGTCCGGTCCTTGCGGAGAACGAAGAAGTGGTCTGCCGGTTCTATTGCGTGATTCGGGACATCTGGACTCAGCCAAGTTTCTGTGAAACAGAGGACGTTACAATCCCGAATGTCCCTCTGGAATTGGATCCGTGCTCTGATGTCGTCCAGTTTATTTCCTATCGATTGCACATTGGCCAACAATATGCTGGGCAATGTGGTTCTGTGTCGTTTGGACCTCAGTCTGTTTCGGACCCCGGCTCTCTTTCCACGTCTTCGCGGCGGCTTCTCCTGGTCTTGGCCATGGCCATAACAAAGGATCTCGGCGGGCCATTGCTGCTGTTCAGCGATCCGATCCAGAGAGCAATCCAATCGGTAAGTTTTCCTTAATCCAATGTCAATGATTGACTGACGGTCATACACATATAATGCACCAACAGTTGGTGCAAATAAAACTCCTAATACTATAAAAATTAACAAAAGAAAGCACAGTCTCGACGGAGCGATCAGAAAGGCAGCCATCGGTGCAGCGCCAACTCACAGTACCTCTCCTAGATCCTTCCCTTGCTGTGCAGGCGCCCCGACCGAACTGTAGGAGTCGCTGTTTACCACAACCAGGACCTACCCTCGCCGGGTTTCCCACCAGCTAACACCACCAATTGTGTTAGTATGGACGGCAGTGGAGGTTATTCCATGACAACACGTGAAACACAAATTCACTCATAATTCATAATTATTATTAATTTACATATATATATATGTAAATGTATATTATTTGTTTTATTATTATTATTATTATTTTTTTTATTAGAAATGTTTTCCTCTGTAAAGAAAAAATGCCAGTGAATTTATTTTTCTTCAAAAATGGCCAAAAGTGACAGCTCTGAGCTCTCTGATCAGGCCTGCACTAAAGTCAGTAATGGCTAGCTGTCAATCACTCTGGTGCAACTTTCCCTGCACGGGCTGACCGGGATCAAGTTCAAGTTCAAGTTCAAGTTCTTTAATAGTTGTCATACAGAAGTACAGAATACTTTCATACAAAATGCTTCTTACTGTTACGCTCCAGAGACTGTGCTAGACAAGATAGTATCAAATAACATAATAACATAATATAGCATGAATTTAGAAGAAGAAAATGAGGTCACAGTGTTCGGTATAGACATATGTACAATGTTCTGAGTTACCATATAATATACAATACACAATACTATGCAGTGTACTAATGTACAGTACTATCTAGTGCAAAGCAGAAATGGGATGAGGTACAATTTTAGGTACAATTTACAGTAAGGTGTACGAGTTGTAGTGCAATCCTTCATCCATAAATATAAAGTGTGGGGAGTGGGTGCTACAGTGTGTTTGTTTAAAGTGGGTGTGTGCTATAAAGTGTGTGGAGTGGGTGCTACAGTGTGTTTGTTTAAAGTGAGTGTGTGCGTGTGGATGTGTGTGCTATGTGCGTTTGGTGGTTGTTGTTGTGTAGTGTTCATTCATTGTTCGTTTAGCAGCCTGATGGCCTGGGGATAGAAGCTACTTCTGAGTCTTTCTGTGCTCGCCTTGAGACTCCTGTATCGCTTGCCTGACCGCAGCAGTTCGAAGAGGCAGTTGTTCGGGTGACTGGAGTCTTTAATGATTCTCTTAGCCTTGCCCTTGCAACGCTTGTAGTAAATGTTCTGGAGGGTGGGGAGCCCCCCTCCAATTGTGCGTTCGGCTGAACGTGTCACTCTTTGTAGTCTGCTTTGGTCTTTTGCAGTGCTATTCCCAAACCAGGAGGTGATGTTGCCGGTCAAGATGCTCTCTATTGTACATGAGTAGAAGTTCTTAAGGATCTTCTGGCTGACTTGGAACTTCCTTAGGCGCCTGAGGAAGTAGAGGCGTTGTCGTGCCTTCTTCACCACACTGTTAATGTGTGTGGTCCATGTCAAGTCCTCGGATATGTAGGCTCCGAGGTACTTGAAGCTGTTGACTCTCTCAACCGGTGCCCCGTCGATGCTGAGGGGGCTGTAGTCCTTGACCCCCGACCTCCTGAAGTCCACAATCATCTCCTTTGTTTTGCTGACGTTCAGGGAGAGGCTGTTTTCCTGGCACCATCCCGCCAGGACCTTGACCTCTTCCAGGTAGGCCCTCTCGTCGTTGGCAGAGATCAGGCCCACCACCACTGTGTCGTCAGCAAATTTGACGATTGTATTGCTACTCCGCTGAGCCACACAGTCGTGTGTGTACAGGGAGTAGAGGAGGGGACTCAGAACACAGCCCTGGGGGGCCCCTATGTTGAGGGTGATGGATGAGGAGGTGCAGTTGCCTGCTCTCACCACCTGGGGTCTGCCAGTCAGGAAGTCCAAGACCCACTGGCAGAGGTCATAGCCCAAGCCCAGGTCCCTGAGCTTGGCTATGAGTATGGAGGGGACTATGGTATTGAATGCCGAGCTGTAGTCGATGAATAGCATTCTCACATAGTTCCCCTGCCTCTTGTCCAGGTGTGATGCTGCTGTGTGCAGCACATGGGATATGGCGTCCTCCGTGGACCTGTTGGGGCGGTATGCAAATTGCAGGGGGTCCATGTTGATGGGGAGGGAGGAGCAGATGTAGCCCTTTACTAGCTTCTCGAAGCACTTCATGGCTATGGAGGTGAGAGCTACAGGGCGGTAGTCGTTGAGGCAAGCAGGCTTGGATTTTTTGGGTACAGGGATAATAGTGGACTTCTTCAGGCAGGTGGGGATGACAGCCTGTTCTAAGGACAGGTTAAATATGTCAGTGAATACTGGGGCCAGTTGGTCGGCACAGACTTTTAGGACGCGGCCGGGGATGCCGTCTGGACCTGCTGCCTTCCTGATATTCACTTTTTTAAAGGTCCGCCTCACCTCATGCTCTGTTACCCTGAACACTGCGCCTCCATCAGCAGCCGACCCCCCCCCCCCCATTGCCGAGGCTTGTGAGCTGGTGTTGTTATTACCAGCATCAAACCTCGCATAGAAGGTATTGAGGTCATTTGCTAAGGAGATGTCACTGTTCAGTTTGAGGGAGGCGCCTTTGTAGTCTGTCATCGTTTTGAGCCCCTGCCACATAGCTCTAGAGTCAGCTTGTTCAAACTGGAGTTCAATTTTATCCCTGTAGCGTCGTTTGGCCTCTGACACAGTCCTCCTTACGTTGTATCGCGCCACCTTGTGGTCATTCATGTTGCCTGCCTCTAGGCCGTCGTTGTATGCTTTGGTGCGCTCTCTCAGAGCTTCACGGACGGATTTGTCTACCCAGGGTTTTTGATTTGGGTAAACTTTCATTTTGGTAGTGGGGATTGTTTCTTTCACCCTAGTACAAACATAGTCCAGCACTGTCTCCGTGTAGGCATTAATGTTATCTGTGTCGCGGAACACATTCCAGTCTGTGTTGTGAAACACTGACCGGATCGTATCCTCTGACGTCACATCCCATTTCTGCACCTCTCGCGAGACTACGGGAGTACTTTTAATTCTCTGTCTATACTTTGGTGAAAGAAAAATTGATGCGTGATCTGACTTACCGAAGCCACTATCAGAATGAGCCTTGTAGCCACCTTTAAATTGCGTGTAACAGTGATCTAGGATGTTACCGCCTCTGGTGTTGCAAGTCACATGCTGATAGAAGTCGGGCAATACCTTTCTCAGATTGGCGCTATTGAAATCTCCCAGTACTAAAATGGCGGCGTTAACGTTAGCCACTTGTATTCTATTTACCTCGTCGTGTAGTCTGGAGAGCGCAACCTTGTTGTTGCTGGCTTGCGGTGGAATATACACTCCGATCAGGACGATCGCCGTTAACTCCCTCGGGAGGAAGAAAGGACGACACTTGATGGTTATATATTCCAGTTCTGGGGAGCAGTGGTTGGATAATTCCTTCACGTTCGTTGGATCACTCCAATTTTTGTTAAACATGAAGGCAATACCTCCTCCACGTTGTTTACCGGACTCTGATGATGACCGATCCTTTCTATGGATAAAGAAGTGATCCGCTGGTTGAATCGCGTGATCTGGAACCTCCGGCGTCAGCCATGTTTCGGTGAAGCAAAGGACATTGCAGTCCCTAACGTCTCTTTGATATTGAATCCTTGCTCGGATGTCATCCAGTTTATTGTCTATTGATTGTACATTGGCTAGCAATATACTGGGAAGTGGTGTACGGTGGCGTCTGGATCTCAGCCTGTTTCGGATCCCAGCCCTCTTTCCTCGTCGTCTTTTCCTGGGCTCTGGGAACAAAGGGTCTGGTCCTAATTTCCGGATAATATAATAGCCAATCAAAATAGGCTATTAAGGTCATCTAAGACCGGTCCGTGCATCTAAGCTCTTGCCATTGAATGGGGGATTGAATGATTGACAGCCTTGAACTCCAATCAGAGAATGCCTGGCAATGCCAGTTCGTACCTGCGCAGCTGCAGCTGGACTGGTGTCAGTGTTCTAAGGAAGGAAGCTGCAATATTCAATGGAAGATGAGATCGGTCACTGCTTTGGCTGTTGTGTGGTGAGTGCATTTAAAATATATATATATATATTTTACAGTGATTATGAATTCATTGGCCCGCTGTGGCCTTGCGTGTGTAATAATAAGGTAGCCCAAGGACCACATGAGTCGCGGCAAGCCTTGCTTGCGTTTCTAATCAAATATTAATATCGCCGCAGGGAGGGGGGGGGGGCATAATCCCACGGGACAATGGGATTGACCGATATGTTTACCAATATTCCAATGTACAGTTTTGCTGTACCATTGATCAGAATAGTCTGTTTTATTGAAATCGTCACAGCAGTATAGTTTGTTTATACTTCAGAAGTCATTGGCCCGTTGTGGCCTTGCGTGTGTAATAATAAGCTAGCCCAATGACCACATGAGTCGCGGCAAGCCTTGCTTGCGTTTCTAATCAAATATTAATATCGCCGCGGGGAGGGGGGGGGCATAATCCCAAGGGACAATGGGATTGACCGATATGTTTACCAATATTCCAATGTACAGTTTTGCTGTACCATTGACTCAGAATAGTCTGTTTTATTGAAATCATCACAGCAGTATAGTTTGTTTATACTTCAGAAGTCATTGGCCCGCTGTGGCCTTGCGTGTGTAATAATAAGCTAGCCCAAGGACCACATGAGTCGCGGCAAGCCTTGCTTGCGTTTCTAATCAAATATTAATATCGCCGCGGGGAGGGGGGGGGGCATAATCCCAAGGGACAATGGGATTGACCGATATGTTTACCAATATTCCAATGTACAGTTTTGCTGTACCATTGACTCAGAATGGTCTGTTTTATTGAAATCGTCACAGCAGTATAGTTTATACTTCAGAAGTATGATATTTAAACATGGTCCCAAAAATGAATGGAAGCGAATGAGGAGCCTGACACCTGGGAGGAATGGGGGTGTTGCAGCGTTGGGGATGTTTAAAAAATATTATTTAATATATAATATAATATAATAATTTTGTGCTTCACCAAGAAATTGGGTCAGCAGCCGCCACTGATGGATGGTCGGCCAACCCGGAAGCACCACAGCTGGATTTGATCCCACTGTCTCTGTGGTGGTAGGCAGACGCTTAATATTACAAACAGTGAAATATTAACAAATATTGCAAAAGGTAAATAGCAGAAATGCATTCTCTCCAGGATGAGAGAGGATGCTAGCTGTCTCCTGTTCAGTATCTCTTCCCTAGATATCTTGAGAGCTTTGCAGTCCCGCTTGTAGAGGAGCCAGGCATTGATCACAGCGAGGATGATGGTGTGCCAGAAGATAATAATAATAATAATAATAATAATAATAATAATAATAATAATAATAATAATAATAATAATAATAATAATAATAATAATAATAATAATAATAATAATAATAATAATAATAATAATAATAATAATAATAATAATAATAATAATAATAATAATAATAATAATAATAATAATAATAATAATAATAATAATAATAATAATAATAATAATAATAATAATAATAATAATAATAATAAATTGAAGTTGAAGAGGCTGCTCACAACATGCAGGCAGGTAAATGCCCAGGCCCTGATGGTTACCCAATCGAATTCTATAGGAAGTTTTTTGGCAAATTGGCGCCACTTCTTATTGATATGTACAATGAATCCTTCTGCTGTTTTAAATTGCCCGATACACTCACTCAGGCCACAATTTCCTTAATCTTGAAGAAGAACAGAGACCCTCTCCTATGTGGGAGCTACCGTCCTATAAGTCTGCTATCCGTGGATTTAAAGCTTCTTTCCAAACTACTATCTATGCGCTTAGAATCGGTACTACCCTCTATTATTTCCCCAGATCAGACTGGATTCATAAAAAAACGGTACTCTTCTTATAACACTAGACAGCTTCTTAATATCATGTATAATCCCTCTTCTTCCTCAATATCAGAAGCTGTGATCTCACTAGATGCCGAGAAGGCTTTTGACCGGGTGGAGTGGAGCTACCTATTCTACACCATGGAGAGATTTGGCTTGGGTAAAACATTTATCACCTGGGTGAAACTGCTTTATACCTCCCCTATAGCCTCAGTCAGAACCAACAACACACATTCTGAATATTTCCCTCTCTTTCGCTCTACTCGGCAAGGCTGTAATTTGAGTCCCTTATTATTTAATATCGCAATAGAACCATTGGCCATTGCTCTCAGATCAAATCCTAACATAACTGGTATTCATAGGTTTGGCATCGAACAGAAGACTTCACTTTATGCGGATGACTTGCTTTTATATGTATCGAATCTCTCTGTCTCTATTCCAGCTGCCCTTGATGTTTTCAGTTCATTCGGTGAAATATCAGGATATAAACTAAACTTAGATAAAAGTGAGCTATTCCCTCTGAATGCTGAAGGTCGAAATTACCCCTTACATACTTTGCCCTTTAAAATTTCCCCACTTGGCTTCACATATCTTGGCATTCGTTTCACAGACAAATTTAAGGATTTATTTAAATTTAACTTCTCCCCTTTGTTAAGCAAACTGCATAAAGACTTTGAACGATGGTCGCTATTACCCCTGTCCTTAACGGCACGAGTCAACTCAGTTAAAATGAACTCCCTGCCAAAATTCTCATACCTTTTTCAATGTTTACCCATCTTTCTCACACAAGCATTCTTCCAGAAAATTGACAGTTTGGTGTCGCAGTTCATCTGGAATAGGAGAGTCCCTAGGCTCGGTAAAGCCCTCCTACAAAGACCAAAGCCTCTGGGAGGGATGGCTCTGCCCAATTTTTAATTCTATTATTGGGCAGCCAACTTTCGAGCACTACAACATTGGGCAAGGTTTGAAGACACACCTTCATCCCCTGTATGGTTGCTTTTGGAATCCGCTTCTTCCAGCCCTGCCTCACTGGCTGCTCTGGCTCACGCACCTCTACCTTTTCCCACCTATCCCTACTCTAAAAATATCATTGTCAAATCAACACTCAGGATATGGAACCAGTTCAGACGACATTTTGGTTTACAATCTTTCTCTTTACTAGCTCCAATTACAGCTAACTCTGTTTTCCCCCCCTCTGTGGTGGATAGAGCTTTTCTCTCCTGGTCCCCTCTTGGCATTAGAACGTTCAGTGATTTATATATAGAAAATATTTTTGCATCATTTGAACAACTGTCAAGTTCTCTCTTTCGAGGTCACATTTCTTCAGATACTTGCAAGTCTGCAGTTTTGTACGTAATATCAACCCACAGTTCCCCAAACTCCCAGAAGCCACTCCTATTGACACTTTACTAAAGCCTACACTGGTCACAAAGGGTATTATATCTGTCCTGTATGGCTTGATTTCCTCACTGCGTCCTACCTCATTAGAAAAGATCAGGAGGAGATGGGAGGAGGACCTGGGTGAGGACATCACAGAAGACCTGTGGGAGGATATTCTACACCGGGTCCACTCCTCTTCAATTTGTGCCAGGCACGGAATGATCCAATGTAAAATTGTTCACCGTTCACACTTTACTAAAGTCAGGATAGCCAAGATCTATGGCAACATTGATCCCACCTGTGACAGATGCCACCGTGCCCCTGCTACACATAGTCACATGTTTTGGTCCTGTCCTTCCCTGCATAACTTTTGGTCTGAAATATTTGAAACTATCTCAAATAGTATTGAGCCCGACTGCCATAACTGCTTGCTTTGGTGTCTCTATCTCCCCTACTACTCTGTCTCTGCCACGATATAAAGCTGACCTGGTGGCATTTGTTACTCTCCTGGCTAGACGTCTCATTTTACTGCATTGGAAGTCACCCACTCCTCCATCTCACTCTATGTGGCTCAGGGATATTTTGCACTTCCTTAAGATGGAGAAAATAAGGTGTGTCATAAGGGGTTCTACTGCTAGATTTTATAAAACATGGGGTCGTTTCTTTACCTATGTTGGGGAACAAGGCTCAATCGACCCCCCATAAATAATGCTCACTCCTAACCTGGCACAGTCCAGTCGAGTGACCTATCTACTTGTGCAAATGTAACCGATGTCTACCTTCTCATTTAAAATAAAAAATAAAAAATGTGATCCATTCCTCTATTCCTGCTGTACAGTGCTTGTCCTGAGTGTACATATCTGTTTAATTGACTGTATGTCCGAAACAATATCTATATTTATTTTGTGGTGTACTCTTTTTAGTCTATATATTCAACAGACCTATACTTTGAGTACTTATACGTAGCCATGTGCAACATGTATATTATTTACATTCAACAGACCTATATTTTGTTTATTTATACATAGCTTTGTGCAATAGGTATATTGTTTATCCAACAGACCTATATTTTGACTAACTATATGTACCTTTGTGCAATATGTATATTGTCTACATTCAACAGACCTATATTTTGACTACTTATATGTAGATATGTGCAATGCATCTGGCATATATGTGTACAATTTGACCTGTGCTGATCTCATATTGCAACGAAAAAACTTAAATAAAAAAAGTTTTGAAAAAAAAAGAATAATAATAATAATAATAATAATAATAATAATAATAATAATAATAATAATAATAATAATAATAATAATAATAATAATAATAATAATAATAATAATAATAATAATAATAATAATAATAATAATAATAATAATAATAATAATAATAATAATAATAATAATAATAATAATAATAATAATAATAATAATAATAATAATAATAATAATAATAATAATAATAATAATAATAATAATAATAATAATAATAATAATAGATTTCATTTATATAGCACACTTTAAACTCAGTGAGCTCTCAAGGTTCTTCACAGCAGAAGGACAATTGTATTTAATAAAAAATTAAATAAAAGGTTTAAAACATGAAAACATTAAAATGTATCAAATAAAAAGATAAGAATAAAAAAGGTTTAAAACATAAAAACATTTAAAATTAGTAAAATTAAATTTAAAAACAAAACATAGGAGCAGATTAAAGAAACAGGCCCTAGTGCAGGGATCGGCAATAGGCGGCCCGCGAGCCGAAATTGGCCCGCCAGCAATCATTTCTGGCCCATCAGTTTATTTTGAGAATATGATATTTATTTTATTTTAATCATTTTTTTAATTATTATTATATTTATATTATATTATATTAAAGGGGAACTATCTTATAAATGGCCTTTTTCAGTGTTTAGCATTGTTTCCTAGCTATGTGGACTTATATTAATATGATCTATGTCTCTAATTCTCATATTGGCGCATTATTCCAATTCTCCTCTCACAATATTCACCCTCACTGAACTGAGTCATCTGAAAATGTGCTGATTTGTGATGTCAGAGAGACACCGCTGCATGATAATGTTCAGGCGGTGGTTCAGGTTTACCATTGTGGTTGGAGCCCAGGCTCAAAACGGCTTAAGATCTTGAGGTAGAAAAATGCTGTTTTTGAGGACTTGATTAGAAATACAAAACAATGAATTAAAAAAAAAAAAAAATTACAGAGGTGTTCCATAGACTCACAGGAATTGTGTAAAAGTGCCCAAATAGTGAAAGAAATAGTCAAATAGTTCCCCTTTAATATTATATTTGATATATATATATATATATATATTATTTTTATTATATGCATACTTTATGTTTTATCCATGTTGAGAGTGAATAACAGGTGAGTGCAATGTACGTGTATATAGGCTTGCTCAAAGTGAGGTGGACAGCGCTGGTGCTGAAATGGGAAACGCCCATTTAGCCTAGATGTCTATGGGCCATTTAGACGTCTTTTAAACGTCTATTCAACGTAAAATTGCTCAGAGGGGCGAGTCCATGAAATAAAAACACCAGTTCAGTAAATCATTCAAGCTTTATCTTTACTCGAGTCATGACTGACGGCACCACACATGCATGTGAACAGTAATGCAATAAAAAACAATGCAAATACAATGCAATTAACTTTAAAGAAAAAGAGTGCTTGAAGAAGCTCCTGAAATGACGGCACTATAGGTATTTGAATTAAATGAAAAATACAATTTGGCATTAAACAGTAATGCAATTAAAAACAATGCAAAAACAATGCAATTAATTTTAAACAAAAAGAGTGCTTGAAGAAGCTCCTGAAATTACGAGACATTCGTTAACTAAATGAAAAATACTATTTGGCATTAAACAGTAATGCAATTAAAAACATTGCAAAAACAATGCAATTAAACTTTAAACAATTTGGCAATAGCAGGCTTAGTATTCACTTTAGTTTAGTGTGAAAAGTGGCATCTCCCGTCGGTCGCTATTCGCTGGATATCTGGTGATATGGACGTCACTTTAATCCGCAGGCAGTTCTCAAGGCTTTTATGCGTCAGTCGGTTCCTCTGAGATGTCTTTATCGCATTCATTGATGAAAAGGACGACTCGCATACATAGGTGGAAGGAAACATTATGAGCACATACAATGCGAGTCTCTTTATGTTGCTGTACTCTTCTGAGCATGCTATCCAAAAGGCACTCACAGACTCTGCACTCCGCAACGCATCGCTGACAAGGGAGGTTGTCTGGAAGTCCATTAGCTCCATTTCCAGTGCAGCCTCATCTAACAAGGGGATCATTCCTTTCGCCAGGGAGGAGAAGTGTCCACCAGGTTTGACTGTGAGAGGGTCACGTACAAAGGCAATGATTTCTTTTGGGATAGAGTAGTCATCAAACCTAGAGGTGAAGTTGGCTCGTAACTGCTTGATGAAGTCAACCATCATCTCCGTCACTTGTCCCGATGCCTTTTTTAGTGTGGTGAAATGTAGGAGCCTGCCACCAGTGGATATGTCTGTCTCAAACATCTCCAGCTTCCTCGTGAACGATTCAAGCTTTTCAACCATGTCCACGATGGTTTTATCTCTCCCCTGTAGCTGAAGGTTAAGCTGATTTATGTGGCCAAATATATCAGACAAAAATGCTACATTGGATATGAACTTTATGTCTCCGAGGAAGGCAAGGTGGTCAGCTGCTGCCTTGCTCTTGCTCAATGCAAGGAACGCCTTGACCTCATCCAGTAGCGCACAGAAGCGGTCCAATGCCTTGCCTTTGCTCAACCAGCGCACGTCATTGTGTAGCAGCAGGTCACCGTGGGTGGCATCTTCTGACTCAGCCACAAGTTGTCGGAAAAGCCGATGCTGGGTGCTTGACGTACTTCTCACAAAATGAATGACTTGCATCACTTTATCCATAACGCCCTTTAGCTCGCCACTGAGCCTGGCACAAAGGACACTTTGGTGGATGAGGCAGTGCAGCCCATGCATTTGGGGGGCGAGTTCCTTCAACCTGCTAACTAGACCTCTGTGCTTTCCCACCATAGCAGGAGCCCCGTCTGTCACGATTAGGTTACCCCTCTCAAATGACAGTGAATGCAGCCTAAACAACTCTTCCAGTTTAGAAAACAGAATATCTCCAGTGGTGTGCCCTTCTAATGGGATTAGAGACAGCAGCTCTTCCTTGAAATCCTTTCCATCAAAATATCTCACACACGCACAACTGGACTACATCTGTGCAGTCAGTGCTCTCATCAATGGCTAAGGAAAAGTTATTGGCTTGACCAATACACTCAATAATTGTACTCTGCACCGCGTCTGACAGTGCTTCTATGCGGCGGGAAGCGGACCCAGCACCTGCATTAAAATCAAATGACTGATCTGTTCATGTGTTATGCACTGTGTGAGAGGCACTTTATAATAGAAAAAAGACAGTGCAAACATGTATGTCGTTTATTTTGACAGAGTTAAACATTTTTCATTATCATTGGCCCGCCACACAATGGCTTGGGGAAAATTTGGCCCGTGGGCAAACCTAATTGCCGACCCCTGCCCTAGTGGAAGGCAGAGTAAAATAAATGGGTTTTAAGGCTGGCCTTGAAGGCAGCAATGGAGACTGAGGACCTTGATGGACCCTGGCAGCTGATTCCACAGGCACAGTGTGGAAAAAGCAAGGTGCCCCAAGATGTGCATGTACTGTACCAGCGGCAGGATTTCATGGGGAACTAGTATTTGGCCGTAAACGAGTCCAACAAATCCATACCTCCCATGTATTTGTTGTAGGCACCAACGATGTAAGACCTCTCAACTTCAATGTAGGTTTTGTTGGCTTTTTCCCTGTTGTCATACCATTTGACAGCACAGATGTTGTGTTTCCCTTCCACTCCGTTATCAAAGCTTCCTCTCCCCTTTTTCTTCAAGCTCTTCTCGTCCTCAAGGTTACAGTTGGGTAGGCGGACCTGCCTGGCTGTTCCCAGGTAATTAATTCCACGATCAAGCTTCACTACCAGTACCAATGGGACACGGGTGAAGTATAGTTGTCTGCATAGATCTTGTAGTTCTGACCTTCTGGAAGTGTAGAGGCAAGCTTCATCACAACATTCAAAAGAAGTAAGAAACACAAGAATATGTCACTTTCGTCTTGTTTACATCCCCTCCTTATGATTCCTGTGTGTTAGTTGGTTGGATCCACTACACTTCAGGTTGCTACTGAACGGACGTGTTTTTGCGGACCTCCCAAACTTTCAAACTTTAGACTGTTTTCTTTCTTTCTACCATTTTTTAACCAGTGATCTTAACTGATCACTGTGACTTTTGCTCTTATCGTTTATGCTGTTGGATTTATTGGTTTTATGTGACTTTTTACTGGACGTGACCTAAGCTATCGGAGCTTGTTGTTGCCATAGCTACAGCTACACGCTACAGTACTCACAGTGCTAAACTCCCCCGAGGAAATGGCTCCAACGTCAGATGTCGCAGAAATGCGAACGGAACTGAAGACCATCGAGATACTAGTAATGGATCTTCTCAAGCGTCAAACGGAGCTCATGTCCAGGCTGGCTAGCATGGAACAAGCGGACGCAGGCTGCACCAGTAGTCCCTCCTGGGCGACAGTGGTGAGGGGCCGAAGGAAGCTCTCCCTTCCTCTATATGATCCCGTTAATTCACCTCAACTATCAAACCGATTCAATCCTCTTTGTAATGATCCCAGCCTCCTAGGCTCTCCCTCGTTTCCGTCTCCTGCTGCTAGTAATGTAGCTTTGCTCAAAGACTATCCGATGCTAGCTACTAGCCTAGCTACTAGCCAGGCTCCAAGCGAAGCTGCCAGGACGGCGGCCCTCTCCAGCTCACAACTCAACCATGGAAATATATCTGCAACCCGGAGCAGAAAGCGCTCTGCACTGTTTGCTCTCGCATCGCCAAACTCCCCAGACTCACGCGATGGGTCCGACTCCCCAAAGTTTAAACGTCCTCGTCTGCGGTGCTCTGCAGCCCATGCCAGTACGATCATTCAAACGGCGAGTGTTATCGATGGAAATGCCGCTGTGAACGAGCCCCTCCACATGGCGCTGCTGCCCGACCAACCATCAAACCCCGCCAACAATGCAGACGCTACTCCTGCGGCTTTTCACCATAGAAACCTGGCCATCTACGACGTGGAATGCATCCATGAACAGCCAGATATCCTACTCATCGGAGATTCCATCACCAGGTTTTTGCAAATACCACACAGCATTACATATTGTTTTTCCGGTTTAAAAGTTACTGACTTACTTGAGTGTACTCCCGAAATCATCGACAGATATCCGTCCGCCCACACCGTTATCATTCATATCGGAGCAAATGACGTAATGGCTAGACAATCCGCTAAACTCCAATCTGACTTTGAATCACTAATACTCACTATTGAAAGCCTGGGTAAAATATGCATTGTGTCTGGCCCCATTCCATCCATATGTCGTGGATCTGAGCGATTTAGCCGTCTGTTCTGGTTGCACAAATGGCTACAGACCTACTGTACTACTATAGGACTTTGCTATATAAATAACTTTGATCTGCTCTGGTCCAGGAAATACCATTACAGACCCGATGGCATCCATCCAAACATATCAGGGGTAAATGTGCTAATACATAACGTCATACAAAGTGTAGCATCACTGGCCTGACAACCAACCATATCTAGCTCTGTAGACTATATACAGAAGCAGCCTAAGCTACAAAAAAACACGTTGAGTGTCATCCCGATTCTGATCACCAAAAGACTAATCAATTACTCATTATCACGTCCCATATGTAAATCTAACCTTATCAATATCAGTGTTCAACCACAGACTATCTCACGCCCCACTACAGAACCCGTACAGCTAAAACTAGCACTGTTCAACGTTAGAGCGCTGAAACAAAAATCATTTCTGATAAATTAACTCATAGTAAAACATGGTGTACATTGTATGTTTTTAGTAGAGACATGGTTAGACAATATCACTGGTGTAGCAACACTGATTGAGACCTGCCCTTCCAATTTTAAATTCTATCAATCAAACAGACAGAGTGGGAGGGGAGGCGGAATAGCAGCAATCATCTCCACTCAATTTGTGTGCAATGATATTGACCTGGGGACATTTTTATCATTTGAATACCTTGCTATTGTATTGAAAACAGAAATGCCAGTAATATGTGTGACATTGTATCGACCACCAAGGTACTCGCCACTCTTCATACAGGAATTTTCAGAACTCATATCGATCTGCATTACCAGGTATGATAGAATCATTCTTAATGGAGATCTAAACATTCATATCAACAAAAAGGATGACCCCAGGGGTTGTGAGTTTCTGAACCTACTGGACAGTTTTGGACTGATGCAACATGTTCACGAGGCCACCCACCAACATGGCAACACTCTGGACCTACTAATAACAACAGGGCTAAACATTGAGAATGTATCAGTAAAACAAATTCCAATTTCTGACCATTATTGTGTGTTCTATGGTACAAGCCTAATATTACATAAGACCAGAAGCGAATTCCTAGTTCACAGAATGCTTCTGGACGCTAGAGCTGAAGCAACATTCTCTAGTATGATGAAATCATATGACCAATGCAGTGAATCCTCCTTAAATCAGAAAGTGCAAAACTTCCACAGCACCTTGTCAACAGTGTTAGATACTGTTGCCCCTCTGAAGGTTAAAAAGGTCAAAACTGATAAAATCTCTCCATGGTTAAATAAAACCAATGTTAATGTGAAGAGTTCGCAGTTTTCTTTAATGAAAAAATATCATTGATTAGAGCAAGCATTACCGCTGATATAGATCTGGCTGTGAGTGAAAACCCACCTGAGATAACTATGGGGGAATTCACATGTATTACATTACCTGACCTCTGTAAGATTGTCTCTGAGTGTAATTCCGCCACCTCCTCCCTCAATCCTATACCAACAGCATTTCTCAAGCGGGTGTTCGATAGTGTCTCAAATCATGTCCTTGAAATCATAAATATGTCTCTTCAAACAGGCACTTTTCCAGATGCATTTAAAACGGCTGTAGTAAAACCACTACTAAAGAAAACAAACTTAGATGTAAACGAACTAAAAAGCTATAGGCCAATATCGAACCTTCCATTTATCAGCAAGATATTAGAAAAGATAGTCTCAGTACAAATAAACTCCTTTCTCAAAGATAATAACATCATGGAGGAATTACAATCAGGTTTCAGAACAAATCACAGCACTGAAACTGCCCTTACCAAAATAGTTAGCGACCTCAGGCTAAACTCTGTTGCTGGCAAAGTCTCAATTCTTGTCCTATTGGACCTTAGTGCAGCGTTCGATACGATTGACCATAATATCTTGATCAGTCGTCTTGAAAGACTGGTTGGCTTTTCCGATCATGTACTAAATTGGCTCATAACATACATTAAGGGGAGAACGTTCTATGTTAAGCTTGGAGACAATGTATCCGAGGAACATGACAGCAGCTTTGGAGTTGCACAAGGAAGCTGCCTTGGTCCATTACTCTTCTCACTATATATGCTGCCCCTCGGGGACATCATTCGAGACCACAATGTATGCTTCCATAGTTATGCTGATGATACACAACTATATATCTCCGCAGAACCAAATAACACTACAGCCATACAGTCCATTACAAATTGTCTGTTAGCAATAAACAAGTGGATGAACAATAACTTCCTAAAATTAAACGAAAGCAAGACCGAAATCCTATTGATCGGCCCAAAAGCAAAAAGGGAAATGCTGTGTGAAAACCTGGGGAGTCTGTCATCCTATGTAAAGACTGAGGTTACAAGCCTAGGTGTCATCTTGGACTCAGACCTGACCTTTAAGTCTCATATAAATAAGGCCATGAAAACGTCATTCTTCCACCTAAGAAACATAGCGAAAGTAAGACCTTTCGTAAATAAAAAGGATGCAGAGAAACTTATTCATGCTTTTGTATCAAGTCGGCTTGACTATTGTAATGCACTGTTCACTGGTCTTCCCAAAGCAACCATTGGGAAGCTTCAGCTTATCCAAAACTCTGCAGCTCGATTACTAACTCATACAAGGAGAAGAGAACATATCACTCCAGTCCTGGCCACTCTGCACTGGCTTCCAATAACTCATAGAATTGATTTTAAGGTCCTTTTCCTAACATATAAAGCTCTTAATGAGCAAGGCCCAAAATACATAGCAAATTCCCTAGTTAGTTATCTGCCCTCAAGAACGCTACGGTCATCCACTACAGGTTTACTAGACACGCCCAGAAACCAAAAGAGGATAGGAAGTATGGCATTTGCCAACTATGCCCCAAAACTATGGAACACACTACCAACACACATCAGAAACGCCAGCTCCATACACATTTTTAAAGGAAAATTAAAAACGTACCTATACAGTCTAGCTTACAAATAGTTATGGCTTGGAAAAACCTGATGGATCCATGAGGCTAGGATAAGCCTTGTGGACCCAACTTTTTAGATGAAGGAACGGGTACATACGCACACAATACACGACCACTGATGGATCCGTAAGGCTTGGAAAAGTCTTGTGGACCCAACTCTTTAGATGAGGGAACGGGTACATACGCACACAATACGCGGCCACTGATGGGTCCATGGGGCTTGGATAAGTCCTGTGGACCCAACTCTGGCCACTGACCACATGAGGGAACGGGTACATACGCACACAATACACGGCCACTGATGGATCCATGGGACTTGGAAAAGCACTGTGGACCCAACTATGACCACTGATAAAAACGTAACTACACTAGCGTTATAAGAGCTAAACATTGCTACCTACCATACAAGTGCATTGGTTTAGTGCACTTCCGGTTGCTACTGAGCGGACATGTTTGTGCGGACCTGTTCTCCCAAACTGGTAAGCAAATGACTGTTTTTACGTTATTTTCATTTTTACGTTACTATTATTATTATTATTATTATTATTATTATTATTATTATTATTATTATTATTATTATTATTATTATTATTATTATTATTATTATTATTATTATTATTATTTTTTTTTTTTTTTTTTTTTTTTTTTTTTTTTTTTTAACATTGATCTTAACTGATCACTGTGACTTTATTGCTTTTATCGTTATATATGCCTATATTTGTGTACAGCACTTTGAGCTACATGACATGTATGAAAGGTGCTTTATAAATACTTACTTACTTACTTACTTACTTACTTACTTACTTACTTACTTACAACATCACCTGACAATCCAAGTTCAGATTTGGCTCGTATTCCTTTGACACTACATTGGTACACATCAAAGTCACAGGTCATGCCAGAGAAAGTTAATGTTTAAACATTTTAATTAAAGTATTATCATTTAATAATTGTACAGTTTTGTCAGATTATCATTGAATGAAACATTTAAACTTTGTAGTGTCTAGTGTAGTGTAGTTCTGGACAGGTTTAGAATCAAGGAAGTCTTGTATGCACTTCAGTATCATACAAGCAGGGCCGCCTCAGGGGGTGTGCGAGCAGTGCCCTTTTTCATCACAGACCTAAAATCTAGTTTTGCTTATATGCTTATATATTTCACATTAGACACGTTCCTGGCTCTGAGGCTCTGCAGGCAGCAGAATTGGTTTCAATGAGGGGAGGAGTTACAGGTAAGGTAGCGTCTGTTGAGTTCATTGTGTGTGTCTGTGTGCGTGCCGGGGGGGGGGGCTGACTCATTGCCAGACGTGAGCGATTCGACTCACGCTCACGGCAATGAATCGGCTCTTATGAACGAGTCGCTCATGACAGACCCATCACTAGCGTCTGACTATTTTGTGCGTGCAGCATTGGAGGTTATGCCAGCCAAGATGAAGAGGACATCGTTCGGCAGATGGACTGAAGATGAAAGTTGTTGCATGTTAGACAGTTCAGTCAGGCTAGCCATCCCGGCTAAAGACAGGGACAGCTAGTTAGCTTTAGCTACGTTATAATATTAAGTGTGGTTCAGTCGGGATATAGCCATGATGATGTCGGCTAGTAGCTAGCTTAGCTAAAGGCTAACTAGCGTTAGCTAACCTAGAGACAGCGCGTGCAGCATTGTTATGCCAAGATGAAGAGGATGGTCGTTCGGCAGATGAACTTCCAACTCCACGCGGTTGTCTCCATCCTCTTGGACGTTTGGTGAGTTTTTAATGCACTCTATTCTATTCCGGCCGTGGATATCTCTCTCTCTCTCTCTCTCTCTCTCTCTCTCTGGAGCCAAACTGGCCGACTAGCTGTTGTAGTACTAGTAGCTAACGGTGTGTGGCCTGGTGTCAGCACCTGTATTACTTTTCTCACGTTGTACAGTTTTTCAGTGGTAGCCGCATAGCTTGCTTCTGCGTTAGCTAATGGTTAGCGATAGCTGGGTTGAGCTAACTGTTAGCCAGTTAGCTGTTTAGCTACCACGTTAGCTGCCGGCTGCGCTCGGCTGGGAACGTTAGTTTGATGCTATCAGTTAGCCTAGAGTTAGCTGTTAGCTTGTGCTACGACCATTGACATTAGCCGTGAGAATAGCAGGGGGTTCTGGCACTCTGACTACGACATCATCTTTGACAGAAGATGTAGTCGGGCCTGCACCATGACAAGGCTCTGGCCATAGCTTCTTTTTGTCCCGCCAGCGAGAGGCCTTTCGTCAACGTGGAGACCTGTGTTGCGGCCTTTCGCCCTGCGTTCCTTGGTGCAGGTAAGAGATGTCATGACATTACCACTTCCTTCCCCTCCCGAATGTTTTGTTAATAACGATGTTTTTTTCCAGGCAAAATATATGTTACTTCACAACATTTGGAGATACGAAATGTGCTGTGTGTGAATTGTCTTGGTCGTTTGTGTAGCTTGGGTAGCGTTGGGCCGTTGGCCAAAGCTGTGTGTGGCCTGGTGTCAGTACCTGGCTAGCCTATTTAACTGATGTCGGCCATTGGCTCCGAGTCCTTGCTACTTTGTTTTCTCTGGTATAGACCCTCTTCTCTTTGGATTTAAGTGTTGATCTTTGTCCTTTTGGATCTATGTATATTCATGTTGCCTTTGTGAAGTTATCTTTTCCTTCTGTTTTGTTCTTCCATTAAAAGTTGAGTATCTTTTAGGGGCTAATCTTTGCTTATCTCTCTCGTATGCTCTCTCTCTAACACACACACACACGACAAACACACATGCTCTCTCTCTCTCTCTCTCTCTTTTTCGAACACACACAGTCTGCCTATGGCGGCCTTTCTCGATAGCTAGGCTGTGCTCGCTGAGTCTGTACCTAGTCAAGGATCTTCAGTCACAGTGCTCAGGTATTCTGCCACTGTGTACTCTCTGTTTAGGGCCAAATAGCATTTCAATTTCTTTCCAATGTGTCTCTCTCTCTCTCTCTCTCTCTCTCTCTCTCTCTCTCTCTCTCTCTCTCTCTCTCTCTCTCTCTCTCTCTCTCTCTCTCTCTCTCTCTCTCTCTCTCTCTCTCTCTCTCTCTCTCTCTCTCTCTCTGTACACTGTATATTGACTGTAGAACGGGAGCTCTCTCTCTCGCTCTCTCTCTTGCTATATGTTGACTCTATCATGCCCAGCCTCGGGCAGCGCTATTATTTAAGAATATGTTGACTGTATGAAAAAAAAAATATATATATATATATATATATATATATATATATATATATATATATATATATATATATATATATATATATATATATATGTATATATATATATATATATATATATATATATATATATATATATATATATATATATATATATATATATATATATATATATATATTTTTTTTTTTATACCTTTTGGGGGGGTTTCGCGCTTAAATCTTGCACAGGGCCTCGCATTTCTCCCAGGCGGCCCCTGCATACAAGATACATGATGTGTACATCTTAACTATAGCCATAGGACTTGGGAACCTCTAGGGGTGTAAACATAATTATTGCATAGTATTCACTATTAAGTACTGTCCCGCAATTTCAACAAATGTCCCGCAAAATTGACATGCTGTCCTGCATTTGGTCACCCTAACACACACACACACACGCACGCAAGCACGCACGCACACACATACACACACACACACACACACACGCACGCACGCACGCACGCACGCACGCACGCACGCACGCACGCACACACACACACACACACACACACACACACACACACACACACACACACACACACACACACACACACACACACACACACACACACACACACACACACACACACACACACACACACACACACACATACACAGGGCTACCGTGGACAGGGTGAGCAGCTTCAAGTACCTGGGGGTCCACATCTCTGAGGATCTGACATGGACAACACACATAGACTCAGTCGTAAATAAGGCGAAGCAGCGCCTCTACCACCTGAGACAGTTAAGGAAGTTCAGAGTATCGGGGAAGATACTCCAGTCCTTCTACTCCGGAGCTGTAGAGAGCATCTTGACTGGAAACAGCACTGCCTGGTATGGAAACAGCACAGCACAAAGGCACAGGACAAGACGGCCCTACAAAGAGTGGTGCGCTGAGCTGAGCGTACTACGGGTATTGCACTACCACCCCTGCAGGTCTTATATAACAAGAGGTGCAAATCCAGAGCCTGCAGAATAATGAAAGACCATCACCACCCCAACAACAGCCTGTTCATGCTGCTGCGGTCAGGCAAACGCCTGCGAACACCAGTAACTAGGACAGAGAAACTTCGGCTCAGGTTCTTCCCCCAAGCTATCAGAGTCTTGAACACTGAACTCTCCACACACAAGCACACATGAGAACACACACAACACACACACCGTATACGCTCACACACTAACAGTCACTTTAGCACGAACACACACACACACACACATGCTGCACACGCTCACACTCAACGGTCACTTTACACAATGAAAAGGTCACTTTAAAAAATAAAAAAGAATGGGAGTGGTTCTTGTATAGTAAATAGATGGATACAGCAAGATAGCGTAAGGATATATAGTATGACTGTAGATTGTATAGTATAGTATAGCATTGTATTATAGTGTACATAAGACCCAGTGTCTCATCTGTAGCTAACATTGTATTGCGCTATCGCAGGACCTTAGCATGTCTTTTACCATGCTTTTGTAAACTTTATGTACATTATACCTGCTATGTCTTATTCTCATTACTTGTATTATTGTACAAATGTCTTATTCTTATTCCTTTTTTATTACTTGTATTATTGCACAATCGCTGCGGGCATGACCTCCCGCATTTCACTGTATGCTTGTATGCCGTGACAAATAAAACTCTTGACTTGACTTGACTTGACTTGACTTGACTTGACTTGACACACACACACACACACACACACACACACACACACACACACACACACACACACACACACACACACACACACACACACACACACACACACACACACACACACACACACACACACACACACACACACTGATAGAATTGAAAATGGGGGACCCTGATGTAAACAAGACGAAAGTCTTTCTCTGGTCTGCATCCCCTTAACAATTGTGTGTATTGAGCTGTACTGTATTGTACCCATTCTGCAATCTGTTAATAAAGTTTTCAATCAATCAATCAATCAAAACACACACACACACACACACACACACACACTAAGGCTGAGCCCGAACCCTGTTTTTAGGGTTCGAACGTTCGCCAGGGTTTATCGTTTTTTAAAATGTTTTAATAAAAAAAAAATTAATAAATTTTTTTTTCTTCATTTTTTTAATAATAATTTTTTTTTATTGTATTATAGATCCTACAGAGGGCGGCATTGCATAGTCTATTGGTGAAAAACATGTTGTTTACAGTGGTGGCTGTTCATGTAAACATGTAATTAAACAAAGCACTCAGAAGAAAATAAACAAGCTACTGAATCAAAGTATGATAAACAATAGCCCTTGCAGTCACGTAAGGGGCTAGATAAACAAATGCATTAGTTTTGTGGCATTAAGTATAGTCCTGTATCGTATCGCTCTCGCTCGGCATCGCTCTCTGCACTATCTCGCATATGTGCACGCGCACTGAATAAAGACCACAATGTACCTTTAATCCCAATATTCGTCTGACCATACCCCTATCAGCTTACCCATATAAGCAGGGGTGGGGCCACCCACTCGCCTCCTTCTCGCTTTCACCACAAGGAATAAGTGCCTCGGTAGATCCCCACACTTGACACCATGATGGAAGAAATTGGATTAGGAACAGCTTTGGGAAACAAGGATACGTTGACATCATATCTTTATTTTCTCTCTCACTATTTTCGAGAAAATACGGCGATATTGTCTTCGTACTGGAGTGTCTGGAAGATGTTGATCATTCTAAAAATCCTCCACCGGTTTTCGTATTGGGAGCACGCCGCTGCATGCTTCTCAACTGCAGTTCCTTGCTGTGTTTGTTGGGGTGAAACCTGTCAGGCCACAGCTGAACTGTCGGACATGCCGCTGTTGTGAGAAGCGGTGCGTTCCAGGTTGGGTGAGTAGTGTTTTGCTGGCAGGCTCCACTTGTCTGTTAGTGCTATGGGGGCTACTTGACAATGTTTATGGAAACCGGCCCCAGGCTAGGGTCCTTTGTTCAGCCACCTAGGCGACAGAAGGCCTTGGTCTGAAGACCATTATAGTTTTAACTAGTGGGCCGCGACCATTAACACTGGTGATCCCTGTGTGTTTTGGACGAGTGGATTCTCTCTGTCACCGTGTTAAGGCCCCATCTTTCATATCCAAATGAGAGTATTCCTTCACGAGGGGATATGTGCATAGGATGTGCGATAGCGGCAGATCCATGTTCAAAGTCAGCTACAGGCCAGTTGGTATTGAGCTGATTCCGTCGGGTGTTGGTAAAATCACTGTTGTGAAGCGGTGTTGACATCTTGTTTTCTCTTTTCTCTTAAAAAGTGAGGAGAGGTTCAGAACGGCGGCCTGTCTGGGTGAGTGTTATGTCATTGTTACAGGTTCAATTGATAGCTGCTTAGCTTACGGTTAGCCAGTCAGCTGTTAACTGCTGCGTTAGCCTGCTGGGATCGCTGCATGGCCTGCTCAGGTTGGGCCTACTGTTAGCCAGTCAGCTGTTAGCTGCGGTGCTAGCATGTCGTGATCGCTAGGTAACGTTAGCTTGCTGCTATAGGCCATGGCCTGGCGCGGGGTAGCTTAGCTTCTCGCGCGCCGCCGTGGGCTCGCTTCTGATCGCGTGCGTCGTTAGCTCGGCGTCTCGCGAGCAGAAGCAGTAGCACCCGAACGGTTGGAGCGGCCGTTAGCTTGATGCTATTCTGTTGAACGTGCTTTGATTTTAACATGTTTTACACTCTTGACTACGACGTCATCCTTGACAGGGGATGTTTCGTCGACCCTGCCCTGAGCCAGGACGGCAAGGTTGCATCAACAAAGGACTGTAGTGCGGGTTGGAGCGGCGACGCTGCCCAGTTCGAACAACACAGGAGCGGCTGTGTTCCTACGGTGTCTGTGACTGCACTTCGCTGATCTACGTTCCGGGTAGGAACAGGTTTGACCAGACCTTATAACACGTTTTCTGGTTTTACTTTTCTAAATGTATTGTGAATAACGATGTTTTCCCAAAACGTGTGTTGCTGCAATGCATTTGGGATACGGCGCGGGTTATGTGTGAGCTGTTTTTGTCACTGGCAGTTAGCTTCTCCGTGCAAATTGGGATGTAATGATCTGGTTGTTGTGTGAGAAACATCATGGTGTTTATATGTACCGTGTACTCACAACTAAGGTAACTAACCTATGAAGCTATGCTTGGTGACAAGTGAGTAAAAGAATGTTCTTTTCTCAGCCTGTGATGACAATGAACAGTGTGTTCACATATTAACAGGTTTTCCTGTTTTAACTGGCCGTATTGAGGGTAAAATAAGAGGATTGTGTTTTTCCCCCCGGTTCCCTGGGGACTTTTTCATCCTCCTATCAGACATGTTTGTGCACTAATTGTGTCTTTTGTGTGGTAGGGATGCGATGTAACTCTTAGCTTGATTGCTGAGGTTGTGCTAAATCTGCTGGAGAAACTTTATTTTCCTAAAAAGAAAAAAATTGTTTGGTCGCTGTCATGTGTGCTTAGCAAGGCCTGTGGCCGATACTAATCGAGAATGATGTATTCTCTCATTGTGAAAAACGGCGTTCCTCTGTTGAGTGTTTTTTGCCATTTTTTGTAGGTGATGATGGGTTGTGTGTGTCATGTGACCTACAACTGGGTTGGACTGGCCACAGAAGCACATGTGTATGTTGGACCGGGGCTCTTAGAGCCCTCTCTATTCTGTGTTTTTCCTTAGTAAAAATCAGATAGCAGGTTAGCTCATGCGCTGTGTGGAGCTGTCAAACGCTTCATAGAGCTGACTATGACTGTGTCATATTCTCTTTTTGTCATTACATCGTATCATGGGTGTGGGGTCGTAAAGGGGTGAACTGGTAACCTTTCCTCTCCCCCTTGTTTCTGTCGGTCAGGGGTACACCCCCTGTCCTTCAAGGTTCCCGTCACGTGGCAGTTCGGCACGTTACGGGGGGGGGGGGGGGGGGGGGGGGGGGGGGGGGGGGGGGAGTTTCCTGGTCCCACGGCCTGGTATATTGGGCGTGTGTACCGCAGGAATTCCCCCGCCATAGAGTACGTCACCGTGCGCGTCTCTGTTGGTAGGACTTCCGTGTGCTGTTCAGGTCCATGTGATGGATCTGTTTCGGGGGGGTGGTCAGGGCTCCTCCTCACCAAGCGCCTATTCGGGCCTTCTGTGAGTTCGGACTCCTTCTTCCATGTGAGGGAGCCTCCATCAGAGTACAGAGCCTTCCTCCTCAGATTGTCAAAGTGAGTGGACCCTCTAGAAGGGTCCTATTCTATTGTATATGTATTCGATTCAATTCGATTATTGAGTGTGTATGGGTTCAGTGCCTCTTCCCCGGAGAGCCCTAAAACCAATTTTTTACATGGCTCAAGGTGCAATATATTCTTTTCAATCTGTACAGCTCGCGTGGGAAGTCTCTCTGGGGATCCCCGTCTCCTTCCTATGGGAGGGTGGTGGGATGTAAAAATGTGAAAAAAATTTACCCCGGCTGTGTAGACTGGGATACATACTGTTGATGCTTCCTTCTTTTCTATTCCAGAAGTGTTGGAGTTAGGGAGTGTCACACCCCTCTTGTCGTTCCCCTGGGCGCCTTGGGGATTCAATGACAGGTCTAAATAGCCTGTTCATTGATGGGGGTGTGTCCCGACGCACGTATAGTGCTAGCTCGCTGTAAACAGGCGATTGACTGGCACGCCTTGGTTGCTTGTGGTTGAAACAGCGTTTTTATAAAGCAACTGAGATGGGGGTTTTTCCTCTTCCGACGACCAAATCCCATGACCTGGGTTGGTTTTTCGACGGATTCTCGTTCATGTCTGGGGGATGATGACGGAATGGATCTGAACATATGTAGAGGGGTCTCACGCCCTTGAGGTGGGCCACCAGGCGCGGTTCGCCCGAACGTCTGGGTGGCGCCTTCTTTTCATGTTAAGATCAACACGCATATCTGCCCTTCTCCTGGAGTAGGCATGTCGGCGTGGTTAGGGCACGGGACTGGTTCTGGTCACGCTGGTCCAGATCAGTTGAACCCGTTGTCCGCCGGGGATGCAGATCTGCTGTTCTGGTACCCTGAGGGACTTGGGCTTTTTTCAGGGGGAAAAATGCCAGGTCGGTCTGGGTGACACAGGGTTAAGCGCTATGGAGACCCTGGTTGGGTACGTTTTTACTCAGCACTGTCGTAATGGCTTACAGCCATGCCATTCTGTACACGCTCGATCTCGTCGGATCTCGGCCGCTACACAGGTTGGTCCTGGTTAGTACTTGGTTGGGAGACCGCCTGGGAATACCAAGTACGGTGTGCTTAGGGGCTGGTTCTCCATTCTTTTTCGCTCCTCTCTCACGCATGGCGATGAGGGGCCTGTGGGGGTGGTTTTTTGACCTCCTCTGGTGACCCTGTGCTTCCCGTACCGCCAGGCCCGGTCCGAAGTAATGTTTCGTCGACCTGTAGGCCTGGGTTAACCTTTTTTGAAAACTGAAACACTTGTACTGCGGTATAGCCGGTGTATACCCGCAGGTGTGTTTTGGAGTTTTTTCTTGAGGGGTTATAGGAACAACCACCGCATTGGGTAACACCGAGGTGGTTGATTCCCTGGTGTGTTGGAGCAGTGTCAACTCCCGGGTTCACCGGTTGAGGGTGCCCCTGCACGTTCATGACGTCTGCCAATCGTGTCAGCCTTCTCTGCCTCGACCCCTCTGGGTGGGGGTTTTTAAATGGAGGCTTGGTCATGCAACACCGACAGCTTACGCTCCTTCCGCCGGGGCTGCTGTGTTCAGCTGTCCCCTCTGGCACCTGTCTCGTCCGCAGTCTCCAGGCTAGGGTTAACAGCCTGTTGCCTGGTTTTTCCCCGGTGCGCTGCCTGCTTCCGTTGGTTAACCTTTTTTGTGTGCTTACGGCCATGCTGACTGCCTGTTCTGCAGGGTCAGTGTGCCAGGCGGTGTACTATTGGGGGGACAGGGCCCGCTCGGCTTACGGCCATACCAACCTGAACACGCCCGATCTCGTCCGATCTCGGAAGCTAAGCAGGTTCTGGCCTGGTTAGTACTTGGATGGGATTCCGCCTGGGAATACCAGGTGCAGTAACTGAGGGGCCTTTGTCCGAATACGCTGGCGATGTGGGGGGCGGGGCACTACGTGCCCACCTGGTGGGGTCTTGATGCTGGCATCATGGACTTCTCCGGGCCCACATTCTAGGGAGTCCAGTCCTTTTGGTGGGTCTGGGTCTTCCTTCGTGCTCCGCTGCTACGGCCTTGCCACGGGGTTGGGTTTGCCCTTGACCCCGTGATTCTGGGGGCAGTAACGAGGTTGTTCCTCCGTTCGTTCCCGGGTGGCATGCGGGTTGTGCGTGTGTGTAGTCGTGGGGTCAAGCCACGGTCTGCTCACCCTGTGCGTTGAGTTGCTTGAGTGCCTCTTCGCACGGTCGGGTCCGTCGCCCTCCCGTGAAGCCCCTAATAGGGGGGGTGCCCGCCATTAGGGTGGGTCGGGGGGGCTCGGCCCTCCCTGTTCTGATGGTTTGTGGGGGGCTGTCAGCGGGGTGTATTTGTCGGCCGTTGGCTCTCGCTCGGCCTCCCTTGTGCAGAGAGCGATGCCGAGCGAGAGCGATACGATACAGAACGTTAGGTTATGACTATAACCAAGTTCTGTTAGTATAGCGAAGCT
>NC_140165.1:44860528-44888603 GCF_963971535.1 Notolepis coatsorum
GTTCGCAGATGACACGGTGGTGGTGGGGCTGATCTCGGACAACGACGAGAAGGCCTACCGGGAGGAGGTTGAGGTACTGGAACGCTGGTGCCAGGACAACAGCCTGCTCCTGAACATTGGTAAAACCAAGGAGCTGATCGTGGATTATAGGAGAGGACAGCAGGAGACGCACATAGACACAGTAGTGCGGGGCTACCGTGGACAGGGTGAGCAGCTTTAAGTACCTGGGGGTCCACATCTCAGAGGACCTGACATGGTCAACACACATAGACACAGTAGTAAAGAAGGCGAAACAGCGCCTCTACCACCTGAGACAGTTAAGGAAGTTCAGAGTATCGGGGAAGATACTCCAGTCCTTCTACTCAGGAGCTGTAGAGAGCATCCTGACCGGAAACATCACTGCCTGGTATGGAAACAGCACGGCACAGGACAAGAAGGCCCTACAGAGAGTGGTGCGCTCAGCCGAGCGTACCACGGGTATTGCACTACCCCCCCTGCAGGTTCTATACAACAAGAGGTGCAAATCCAGAGCCTGTAGGATAATGAAAGACCCTCACCACCCCAATAACAGCCTGTTTCAGCTGCTGAGGTCAGGCAGACGCCTGCGAACCCCAGCTACTAGGACAGAGCGGCTTAGGCTCAGCTTCTTCCCCCAGGCCATCAGAGCCATGAACAATGAACATTGAGTGCTCAGAACATTGAACTATCCACACACAAGCACACATGAACACACACACGACACGCACACTGTGCACGCTCACACACGAGCAGCCACTTAACACTTTAACATGAGCGGGCACACACTCATGTCGCACACACGCACACTTATGGCCAAAGGAAAGGACACTTTAAATTAGAATAACAGGAACAGTGTATTGCACTACCAAAGCTAACTAGCATGTCCCACATGCTGTGTAAATAACTATGTACAGATACCGAGATGTCACTCCATGTTACCTGTTACCTGTTTACTGCACAATGTTGTTTTTTCATTTTTTGATTCTATTATATGTACCACTGTATTGCACATCGTTGCGGGCAAGACCACCCGCATTTCATTGTATACCTGTATGCCGTGACAATTAAAACTCTTGACTCTTGACTTGACTTGACTTGAGTTGTTTTTGAGCAATTTTCTGCTATTCACAGATTGGATACCATTCTGACTATACTAGGGAGCTTATTTGGAGCAGTATGATGGACGGGTATTAGTACTAGCAGTATGATGGACGTGTCACATCCCACCTGACTTTGCTCACTTCCCTCTGCCTTCTCATGGACAATTCCCCTCTAATCTTCCTCCATCCTTTCCGCCTCATCATCCTCCATCCACTCATGGACAGTTCCCTCTTCCTCCACCTGCTGGACAATTCCCCTCATTACATCCTGGACTCCTGATACATTTAATTATTGTCATCTTGTCAAGTCTTCCTGCCTGCCTGTGTTATTTTGTGTTTCCTTGGCTGGTCTTGTTGTCCTGTCTGGTTTAGGTTAGTTCTTGTCAGTGTGTATTATGTTCCCAGTGGGTTTAGTCTGTCTTGTATTTGTGTCACTTTAGTCTGTCAGTCTGTCCCCCCCTCCCAGGTGTGTCTCATTGCCAATCAACCCTCATGTGTAAATTACCTTGTGTATTTAAGTCTAGTCTGCCCTGTCTTCCGTGCACGTTCATTGTCTACTGTTTGATGTCTCTGGACTCTATGTTCCTGGTATCCTGTTTGTTGTTCCTGTCTATGTTCCTGTTTGCCTTTTGGATTCGTTGCTCACCCCGCCTGCCATGCTGTTCATGCCTTGTTAAAGGAAAACTCCAACATTTTGGGAAATTAGCTTATTTGGCATCTACCCTGGAGTTAGACAAGAAGATACATACCCTTTTTCTTCTCTGTGCATGCAGTAGGAGTAGGAAGACACGCACCGTTAGCCTAGCTTAGCGTCAGTCACTGGAAGTAGGTTCCTCCATTAGCCTAGTTCCAAACGTCTTCCTACTCCTACTGCATGCACAGAGAAGAAACATTTATGTACTGTATCTTCTAGTCCAGGGGTGGCCAACCAGTCAGAGACTAAGAGCCACAAAAAAATGACTGTGGTACCACAAAGAGCCACACCATATACCAGCGTTTCTCAACCTTTTTTTTCAGTCACGGCACCCTTCATGTGTTTATAGGTCTAACCCTCTGGCCTCTGAAGTTGCTAATGTCTTTTTTATTTGGGCCTCACAGGGTTAAAAGTACCCTGTGAGACCCACGGTTTCAAAATTACAAAATCACTTTTAGCCATTTAAAAAAATAATGTTTATTTAAAAAATGTTAAAGGGGAACTATTTTACTATTTCTTTCACTATTTGGGCACTTTTACACAATTCCTGTGAGTCTATGGAACACCTAGGTTTTTTTCAAAAAAAATGCATTGTTTTGTATTTCTAATCAAGTACTAAAAACCGCATTTTTCTACCTTAAGATCTTAAGCCGTTTTGAGGCTGGGCTCCAACCACTGTGTGGCCTGGTGCCAACTGCCACATCAACTGCCACATTATTATGCAGCTGAGAAATCTCTGACATCACAGATATGCACATTTTCAGATGACTCAGTTCAGTGAGGGTGAATATTGTGAGAGGAGAATTGGAAGAATTCGCCAATATGAGAATTAGAGACATATATCCTATTCATATAAGTCCACATAGCTAAGAAACAATGGTAAACACTGAAAAAAGCCATTTATAAGATAGTTCCCCTTTAAGCACATGTATAGTCAATTGGTCCTGTTGTTCAGCCTCACAATGCTATTTGATAGTAAATGTGTTTATATGTCCCACCCTCTGGCCTCTGAAGTTGCTAATTTCTTTTTAATTTGGGCCTCACAGGGTTAACCTCTTAAGCCCGAGATATACAGTAAAAGTGTATATTTTCAGCATTATGTTTGTTTACCAATTATTTGAACTGTTATTAGTGAAATATAAGATTATAGAAATCTCAGGGCATTGAGTCGGAAACCGGCGCATATTGACAGGGGGAAGTGGCACAGCCAAAAGTGAGTGTAGTCTTTTGAAGGAAGAGACTCAGGGCTTTCAAATTTCGAAAAACTACCCTACCCAGCTCACACCAGCCCCTGTCAATCATCTGACTTCTGGATTTACTTTTTAATTTCTCTTATTTTTTGGGATTATCTCCCACAAACCTGAACGTTATTGCCATAAAACAGAACGCAGTTAGTTTCTCTACCTTTCTGTGAACGTCTTGCAAAAAACGGTGTTGCAATATGATGAAAAATGGTGGAGAAATTTACATTATAAAAAAGATGGCAGAATTCAGTACTGTATCTACAAAACCTTCTGTTTAATCATCTTCCCTTTATTCATTTGCTTAGATTTTTCAGGTCTGGTCAATTTTAGCATGGTGTTATTTACAGTCAAAGATAATTTTTTTTTTAAATAGAATTGATATTCTCCTTTGGTTCATTACAATTTACTCAAGCCTAGTAACAGACACACTATTTCTGACACTGATCCATATATGTCCCTAGATTCAGATACCAAGAACATGCAAATGGACCATTTAAAAAAAAATTGTAAATGTTTATTCTACGTCCTTATGGAATGAGTGACATAAAAAAAAAAAAGGTAAAAAAATAAAAAAAAAGTAAAAAAATAATTTTTTTTTTTTTTTTTTTTTTTTTTTTTATGGATGGAAGAGCCGCACATTGACGGGGCAAAGAGCCGCATGCGGCTCGCGAGCCGCGGGTTGGCCACCCCTGTTCTAGTCTAACTCCAGGGTAGATGGCAAATAAGCTAATTTCCCAAAATGTTGGAGTTTTCCTTTAAGTATTTGTTTGTAGTTTAGTTCTTGTTTATGTTTTCCTCTCTTCCAGCTTTGGCTGAGAGGTATTATTTAGTAGTTTCAGTTTATATGTTTTCAGTAAAGATCATATTATCACTACACGCCTTGTTCTGCCTGCTTCCTAACCTGCCTGTCTGCATATGGATTCCACCACCAACACCTCTTTGTCTAACCTTGACAGGACGGGGTATTACCGTATTAGTACTAGCAGTATGAGGGACATAGTATTAGTACTAGCAGTATGAGGGACAGGGTATTATTACTAGCATTATGAGCTAGGGACAGGGTATTAGTACTAGAAGTATGAGGGACAGGGTATTAGTACTAGCAGTATGAGGGACAGCAGGCACGTGCACACATAGAGCCCAAGGGGTGCTAGAGCACCTGCCTTTTTGAGCCTCATAAAAAAGTGCCATTAAAAAAAAAGATATCATTTTTTTTCATTACGCATATAGACTGACCTTCCAACTGAAAAATGTCAGGATAGAATCAAAATATTAGGTAAAGAGAGATAGATGCCCCATATTCCATTGCAGTTTGCACGGCCTCCTCAGCGTGCCTCTCCGTGGACCTATATTTTATGCATAGCGTGGGTGGTGATGATGATGATGATAGAAACCGCTGTGGCGCATACAGTTGAATGCTGGTATTACACTCACTTAGGGACACGAAGAAGTCAAGTCCGATGGGATTTGGGAATCTCAAATACAAATCGGGATTGGAATAAAAAATGCATTTATATTAAACAATACAGAATATACAGCACTTCTTGGGGTCTGTAGGGTAAGCACTTATTCCCTCCCCCCTGAACATTTATGGAGATGTATGGGCCTTTTAAGTCAGTGATAAAAGTGACTTTCAAGGATAAGTGAGCTCCTGCACTGATTATTATAGTTCAATATTCAATATCACCAAAACCCCCCAAAAAGCATTAAAAGGGGGGTCCCCCGCCCGAAAAGGGCCCTTAAAAATCGGGCTTGGTCGCTACGCGTGCTCGGTTAAATTACACACAGGTATAGTGCCCTTTTCAGCCTTTGAGCACCTGCCCCTCTAAAGTCCTGTGCACGTCCCTGAGGGACAGGGTATTAGTACTAGCAGTATGAGGGACAGGACATTAGTACTAGCAGTATCAGGGACAGGGTATTATTACTAGCAGTATGAGGGACAGGGTATTATTACTAGCAATATGAGTTGGGGACTGGGTATTAGTACTAACAGTATGAGCTAGGGACAGAGTATTAGTACTAGCAGTATGAGCGAGGGACAGAGTATTAGTACTAGCAGTATGAGCGAGGGATAGAGTATTAGTACTAGCAGTATGAGCGAGGGACAGAGTATTAGTACTAGCAGTATGAGCTAGGGACGCGGTATTAGTACTAGCAGTATGAGCTAGTGACGCAGTATTAGTACAAGCAGTATGGGCTAGGGACTGGGTATTAGTATTAGCAGTATGAACTAGGGACAGAATATTAGTACGAGCAGTATGAGCTAGGGACTGGGTATTAGTACTAGCAGTATGAGCTAGGGACTGGGTAGTAGTACTAGCAGTATGAGCTAGGGACTGGGTATTAGTACTAGCAGTATGAACAAACTAAATTCAAGCAACTCCGAACAAATTATTTCTTGGAAACGTCACCCACAGACCTTTTGAATAGAAGGCCACCAAACACAATACGCTGCTGAACTCGGCTCGCAGCGCCGTGCATCTCAGACCTGATGTGATATCTACAGTATGACTCTACTTTCCTTCCCAAATGACGCATTCAGTAAATAACTATCAATTTGGCTGTCAAATCCATTTTCCACTACCTTTCTGTCTACAATGACATTTGTAGTGAAGTAGTGAATTTCTCACTACTTCTTGGTCAAGACACCCTAACTCACATAATTATTTGGCACATTTTGTGATTTTCTGCAGAATGGCTGTGCTGGCTCTGAATACCCATTCAAAGGGAGATCAATCTAAAAGTAAAATAATGACTTTTTGAAGTTGCACATAAATCTTCTTTTAATTAATAAATGTTTTCCAATAGCAGTGATGTGTCGACCGTGTCTGCGTTCAAAGTTGGTCAAATATTAAGGAAATCATGTCATAATACCAGCACTCTATGCTGTGCTTGGTGCCAGTTCTATTGATGCCTGTATTCAAATTCTAAATATACCAGCTATCTGAGGAAATATACATCAACCAATATATCAAAATTAGCTAGTTAACCATGCAACAAATTGCAGATAATTCTGACATCCGAGGTAATAACCATACATTGCATTACATTGCATTACAATTAAGGAAGATACTCCACCCCTTCAAGCCCCGACCTCTTTTCTCGATCGCCCAATCACAACTAACACTGAACTCTGCACCAGGTCAGACACCAGAGGTGACTGCATGGTGCAATGTAGACTGACCACGTTTGGCCAAAACGTCCTGTCCATAAAAGGCAGTCAAACATGGAACAGTCTCCCCATTTCCATAAGGGAAAGCCCAACCCTTGTTTCTTTTAGTGGGCAAAAATAAAATGAAAATAAAGAAATTAATAAAACACAATTAATCAGAGTGGCTTTTTTTTCAGCAAAAAAATTCAAAGACATGTTTAAAGGACCTCAAATACCTACTGTATTAACTTGTGGAAAATGACTAAAATATGTCGCCTTTGATACACAAGTTGAGAATATAAATGAGAGACTGTGGAGCCATACATTGTTTTGTAATATAATAATGTCATAAACGCTGACTATGTAGTCTGATTTCCTGTGAACGTAGTATTTGAGAACAATTCAGTGTGTTCAGAGTGTTTGTTTTATCCTGCTTAAAGAACCAGATTTGCTTAATAGGAGAATAATGAGTGCCATAAAGCTGAGACTATTTGAAAAGGTCAGGGTCTTCTCTCTTGCCCACGGCGATGAGAGACGTAAGTGAACGAATGAACCCCTCTACAGTAGGTCAAGTTGTCCCACAGCATCGCTGAACATCTTATGTTGTTGTTGTTGTTGTTGTTGTTGTTGTTGTTGTTGTTGTTGTTGTTGTTGTTGTTGTTGTTGTTGTTGTCCTCGTTGTCCTATGGCTCTCGAATGGCCGTGAAGACGCTGTCGCTCATTATACACAGAGAGAGACACACACAGACATGTGGTAAACCATCCCTTGTGAGAAAGTGCTTCGGGTGGTTTGATGGCATTTTCAGTTTCATCATTGTAATGCTTACCATTGTATTGTTATGTATCGCAATGGTACAACTTGTACTTCATTAAAACCACGCTATGACGCCATTTAAACCGCGATACCAACAGTCATTATTCTCAAATAACAATCATGATACAATACAGCACGATACAACACAATAATGCATTAATACTAATACGGCAGCTGTTTCAAAGCTGAAATAAATCCAGTGATATCCGTGGTTCAACAGAGAACCCTGTGGGAAATCGAGGTCCTTTCTTCGGGTTATAAAAGAGGTCAGACGTTCTGCGACACAGTTTCAGTGTGATTTATATAAGAGAGAGAGAAATGACGGTGGCCACATCTCCGCAAGACAGACACCATTATTATTACTCGGCAACAGTAACAAAACCTCATTATTTATCGTATCTGCTCATTCCCGTCTTGGGGGTCACTCGGGCACGGGGGGGGGCTCAATACATTCAGCACGGAGGCCTCCGGCTTTATCTTTATCTTTTTAACGGTCTCCGTGGCGACATTACTGTCTCGCTGAGAGACAATCTGCGAGCGAGTTGAACCGGGGTTATTCAGGAGACATATGGTGCGGCGGTACCTACCCGACGCTGCCTGTAAATGAACGTCATTTAGTGCGTCTCTTTGACCTTGCGTTCCAGTGTTTCCAGACGGTGTCGGACTGCGACGGGCGGAGAGAGCAACCGCTGCGTCCTTTTGACCTCATTCTTAGACGAGAGGTGAGAGAATGGCTGTGTTTTCATAGCGCCTTTTCGAAAGGGTCCATGTCCAGAGACCGGATGTTTGCGTATATTCAGTACCACCCAAGGTGACACATTTTTCAAAAGGTTTTCAAAAAGGTACATACTCTGTAGATAATAATTTGATATGATATGATCCTTAGTCGTCATTGTTTGTAAAGATATTTTTTATGGCATTTTCTGCTTTATTGTGGACAGTTTGGAAATTGGGAGAGAGAGAGAGATGGGGAGGACATGTCCTGGGCCGGATTTGAACCTATATGCGTGGTGCGCAACCGGGGCGCCCTCCTTAGTTATAATTGTAAGCCTGTGAAGATACCCATCCTAATACAATGGGACAATGGGATGGGAGTGGAACTTTGTACAAGCCCTTTGCGTTTTGTTCCCTCCTAGCACTGATTTTTTATTTATTTTTTGTATGTGCTAAATAAATAAATAAACTAAACTAATAGTCTATGAGGCGAGACCAGATATCTGTACCATAGAGAGGCTACATATGTGGGTGCATGCCAAATTGTCTTTAGGGTCCACATGAATAGATTTCTGTGTGATAACCGTTTAACAATAGTAGCTTAGTGGATGTTTATTGCACCCTTGTATTTATAGCATTGCCCCAATACAACCAGTATAAAACTGTATTGGGTCCCTTGATCTCTCCCCTCAAGGTACCAGCATGGACTTGGGCTCATTGGCAACACAACACACAGTTAATACCTACTGTAGGAATGTAATAATGAAATATTTACTCATGAATGCAATAACCTTTTCTGAAAATATTCATGTCTACCCATGAATGTAATAACCTTTTCTGAAAATATTCTGATGTTTATAAAGATGTCTACAATGTTTTACTGTTTTTATATTATCATTGTTAATTAAGTGAATTTTGATTGTCATTATGTATCTCATGTATTGTTATGTTTTGTGTTTTGTGTTGTCTTTTTGTGTGGACCCCAGGAAGACTAGCTCGCCACTTAGGTGGCAGCTAATGGGGATCCTCTTAAACAATAAACAATAAACAAGAGTATCACCTTTACAAACTCGTCAGATCGATGTCAGTCCACATGCCGTTTAGTTACTGTCTATGAGGACATAAGGGAAGTACTTTTTAGTAAAAATGTCCTCCATTTTATGTTGATACTTGAGCGGGATGAATATGAACAACTTGAGTTGTGCTTCAGGAAGGGAATCTTTTTTGTAGCAAATTGTAACCGCCAAGAATGGGAGAGAAGGCGTTACTTTGTTTAAAACCGAGCTGTAATCTGTATTCATGTAATCTGTATTTAAGTAATCTGTTTAATAATGGAACACTGCAACAGTGTTTTTGGTGTCTTATAAATCCACGAGGGTTGGCCACTTCGTTCGCTGAACTGCGGCATCCTCAGTTATTCTGTTCTTTTTAGCTTTTTTAACCCCTTGTGTGTGGCGTTCGGGTCTGTGGGACCCATTGTCATTGTTGACTTGAATATAAATGATACAATTATTTATGTTTTCAACCTGACACTCATTGGCCTTGGCGCAAGAACACATTTCCACCACAGTGTACCCCCCTACTGTGGTGTGCAGGTCCACCTGACCTGAAAGTGTGGAGATGGTAGAAATGAAACAAAAATGTTCACCATGTACCTTACTGCCCGCCTCCACCTTGTTTCATTCATATGTGTCACGACAAACATGATTGATTCCTTTCATGTCACTCTCGATATAAAGTACGTCACACGAACGTGAACATTGTTGTCGTACACGACTTCACTTCCCCTCCGTGCAACAGATTGCATGGTCGCCCGCCATCTCGCGGTGATAATGTCACAGAGGGGACAAGTCCCGGATTGTGTTCCGCTCAATCTAGTTCCGCTAGCGTCGGCTTTAGAGATCGAACACTCGTGGGTCAATGGATCTACAATGGATCTACCGGGAGGATGCGACCCTCTCTGCGTGCCTCCTGTCTCCCTGTCTCCAACTGTCTCGTAGTGATGACAGGAGTGCTGGACGCGTGAATATTAAAGGCAACCAACTTGTGTTCGGCTTTTCTCTGATTGGCCGCGCCCCCCCGCCCCCACGCGCAGACAAGCGCACGTCCCAAATGAAATCCAAGGAGCAAGCGAGCGGCAGCGCGGCAACCAACTTGTGTACGCGTTGGGCTGCTGTTCCAAGTCCAACCAACTTGTGTTCAGCTGCGGTAGCAGTGGACATACAGTACACCTCCTATCTATGTTGGGATTATGTTTGGTCATGACAAAACAATAAAAATCGCTACTGTTAGTAATGCTGCCACCACCCTATATGATTTCTATATGAATTGAAAATGGGGGACCCTGATGGAAACAAGACAAACGTCTTTCTCAGGTCTGCATCCCCTTAACAATTGTATGTATTGAGCCGTACTGTATTGTACCCATTCTGCAATCTGTTAAATAAAGTTTTCATTCATTCATTCATTCACCCACTTCAATGACAGAGCTCTCATATTTGCGAGCAAAATGTGAGAGCGCGCCGCTGTCATTGAAGGGCTTCCTACAACAGAGCACCGCCGCTGCGCTGCTGCTGAAGCTGTATCAAGCCGGCGGCGGTGCACGGACGCCGGGGAAAAACCACTGCGTCGCCCCGCTGGCGCTTCAGGCTCAGCAGCCTCCACGGGCGAAATAACATATAACGTTACAGTTCCACACTGATGTACAGTGAGTGTCTAATATGGCTGTCGCGAAATATTCACGCGTCGCGAAGTCATGCCTCTCCCTCTGAAATCCGATCCACGCTGTGTATCATAGACTACCAGATTCACTCGTGTATAAAAGCCCACACAGTTATGAAATGCGCTGAACTAGAAAGCGTAACGTTATTATGTTTCGCGTTCCATTGATTAACGCCATTACCTGCTGTGCTGTAGAGGAAGCAGAGGTACAGTAAGTTACAGTAGGTGTAGGTTACATGTTTAATCAAAGCCCATACAATTTTTTAGATGAATGATTGTGGATATAATATAGAAAACACATCATTATGATATTGTCAGAGGGAGAGGCATGACTTCGCGACAGCCATATGTACACTCACTGTACATCAGTGTGGAACTGTAACGTTACATGTTATTTCGCCCGTGGAGGCTGCTGAGCCTGAAGCGCCAGCGGGGCGACGCGGTGGTTTTTCCCCGGCGTCCGTGCACCGCCGCCGGCTTGATACAGCTTCAGCAGCAGCGCAGCGGCGGTGCTCTGTTGTAGGAAGCCCTTCAATGACAGCGGCGCGCTCTCATATTTTGCTCGCAAATATGAGAGCTCTGTCATTGAAGTGGGTGGTGGCAGCATTACTAACAGTAGCGATTTTTATTGTTTTGTCATGACCAAACATAATCCCAACATAGATAGGAGGTGTACTGTATGTCAAATGTCGGTCATGTGGTGAAAGTGTTTACACAACAGAACACCGCTGGTTCGACCAGCGCTTTTGCCGCGTCTCTCTTTGCGCGAGGGCGTGTGCTAGTGGATTGATTGATTGGCCGTGTGGCCAATCAGAGAAACGCTGAACGAAAAGCTGAACACAAGTTGGTTGCCTTTAATATTCACGCGTGCTGGACATCCCGCGATGATGACGGGGAGGTTGCGACCCTCTCTGCGCCGCCCCCTATCTCCCTGTCTCCGGCTGTCTCGGAGTTATGACCGGAGTGTTGAACGCCCCGTGATTAAGACGGGGAGGACGTGACCCTCTTTGCGCCGCCCCTGTGCCTCAAATAGATCCGCTATCAGCTCTATCTTTAATCTTTCAAAATGTTCAGTTGCTATCACTATCAGCTCTATCTTAAATTTTTCTAAATGTTCAGTTGCTTTTGCATGCACTCGTCTGTGTTTCACTACACACATGAGTGCATGCTTACCAACTGTCCGTCTGCAACACTACTATCACCGACATCTAAGAAGGGAGATCCCCCCTTGAATTGGCCCTTGAATGAATGAATGAATGAAAACTTTATTTAACAGATTGCAGAATGGGTACAATACAGTACGGCTCAATACATACAATTGTTAAGGGGATGCAGACCTGAGAAAGACGTTTGTCTTGTTTCCATCAGGGTCCCCCATAATTCTAAGGTTTCTCTCCTCCACATTGCCTGTGGTGCATTTTTTCCTATTGCTATGTTTTAGTGAGTTTTTCCTTACCTTCGCGTGGGGTATGTCTGGGAGTGTTCGCATTGCATTCATTTATTTTGCATTTATTTTACATTTGTTAGACCTTATGGTGTTCTTGTTTTGTTTCTTGACTTATTGTGATGTTTCTTCTTGACTTGTTTAAAGAAGATGTGTCCGGCCCATGGGGACATTAACGTGTGTTGTCGGGCCTTACAAATAAATTTGATTTGATTTGATTTGTATTGGATTTTGACGCATCTCTCAAAAGATATCGAGAGGTTTCCAGGACACAAGGCTCACTCAACAAAGAGCAAAGAGTATCTAGACGAGAATCAGCAACACACCCTGTTTCACATGACTGAGTTTGCTGCACCACTAAAATAAAAGTACAATGGGGCTCTATGGAGAAACCATGGCACTCCTCTGACTAAACGTACTGTATAATGGAGCTCTATGGAGAACCCATGGCACTCCCCTGACTAAACGTATAATGGAGCTCTATGGAGAAACCATGGCACTCCTTTGACTAAACGTATAATGGAGCTCTATGGAGAAACCATGGCACTTCTCTCACTAAAAGTATAATGGAGCTCTATGGATAAACTATGGCACTCCCCTGACTAAAGGTATAATGGAGCTCTATGGAGAAACCATGGCACTCCCGTGACTAAAGTTATAAGGGATAATATAATAGTTTTTGCCAAATCAGCATGGCTGTGAGTGTGAGTCTTTCTCCTTTTACATATCTAGCTTTGGCATGGATTGATTGTTTTGATCAATAGCATGACTAACACATACTGTACAAATATATTGTAGTCTGCCCCGTTGTTCTGAGCAATGATTACATATAATTTTGCCTCCTTGATGCGCACGCACACTGAGTCTAGGAATAGGAGTATTCAGGATTAGCTTTGCACGGCCCACTCTGCAATACCGACCGTGGACACAAGAGGGCACTGGTGACTCTCTGAAACGCCCTCACTGTGGCGTGAGGCGACATGTCAATTCAATCATGTTGCCATGCCCCCCTGGAATAACTACTCCAGCCTCCAGCTGATTTTTCTTATATAAAGGGTCCCTCAAGGTGAACATCCTATAAATTGTAAGTCTGTGGTAAGAAAAAAAAAAGAATCACAATTAGACTTGTCATTGAGACGGAACGGACCAAGGCTCATTGCCGCTCTCTCTGCAGCCTGCAGGGTCACCAAGACATGTCTGCTCTATTATCTCTACCGCTCCCACCAAACAGGATGTACAGTAGTCACATTCACCAGGGTTGGGGGGGCTTTCAATTATGATATTGTTCAGCACAACTCCGGTGAAGAAGACTCCAAGAAGACTTTTGACTCAAAATGAGATCTTCAGTCTCTATCTGTCGTGATCACTGCAAAAGGACATCCAAACCTAGTATTCACCATACCATCGTAATAATAATAATTCATTTCTATAGCAGTTTCCTAGTATAATTACTACTCAACGCGCTTTACATTGGATTTTCATGATAATATATATATAAATAAATAAATATATATTTTTTAAAGTGAATCTACTGTAGAGGTTTGGAGGTTGTTAGGATTAGTGGTGCAGTGAGGGTGAGAATGCAATTGCAGAGGGAAGAGAGGAGGCGGAGACGGCAGGATACGTGGAAATCAAAATAAGTTTACTAAGACAAAATCATACAAAACAACACTGAAGGGACGGGAAAACAAAGAAGAACTAAAACGGGATATATAACTACTTACAGCACAGACGAACAAGAAACGAGGCAAGGGGAGGCACGAAGTAAATGAGGGTACAATGGGGGTACAGGAGACAATGACACCACAAGGAAGTGATGACAAACAGACACCTAAATACCAACACTAATTAACAACGATCAACACCTGGCAGGGCCAGGACAAAACACAGAATCACAAACACAACCTAGACACAAAAAGCAATGACACCATAAACACAACTAGACACAAAGGCAATGACACACACAACAACCAGACAGAAGGGACGACATCAAACACAGACAGGGATGGCCCAGGATAACAAATAATTAGAAATTAATTCAATTACTTGAAACCAACATAAGATGGTCGCCTGCACCATCCGGCTTTGGTCACTGGAGGGAGGTAGGGAACCAATGTCAGGGGGAAGGAAATGTCCACTGTAATTTTCATGCCCGGCCCAGCAAGGGCCGGACCTGGGAACGTAACAGAGGCAGGTTATTCCAAAGAGTTAATACTCTAAAAATAAAAGATCTCCTTAAAGCGTTGGTTTTTGGACCTGACAATTCGGAGAGGGGAGGCAGGGAAAGAAACAGGGAGCCGGAGAGGGGAGCAGGAGCCGGGAGCAGAGGCTCAACGAGAGGGGGTGGGGATGGGCACTGAGACCCGGAGAGGGGGGCTGAACCTGGGCACAGAGGCCCGACGAGGGGGGGTAGGAATGGGTGCAGAGACCCGGAGAGGGGAATGGACCTGGGAACAGAGGCCCGACGATGGGGGGTGGGAATGGGTGCCGAAACCAGAGGGGAGCTGGAACGAAGGTGCGGCGGCGACGACCCCCAGAGCAGGTTCCAGCGCAGACCATGGCGAAGACCACGGCGAAGACCACGGCAAAAACCACGGCAAAGACCACGGCGAAGACCACGGCGAGGACCAGGGTGCCGATCATGGCGTAGGGCTGGACCAGACGGGGAGCCAGGACCAGTCGAGGAGCCAGGATCTGACGAGAAGCCAGGACCAGTCGAGGAGCCGAGATCCGGTGTAGTAGCCGGGCCAGGTGTAGAGGCTGGGCAGGACGCGGAGACCGGACCTGTCTCGGCGGCGAGGCGTGGCGTAGGATCCGGCGATGAGGTACCTGGAACAGTGACAGCCGGAGCTGCACTGACCGGAACCAGGTTGGCAGCGATGGCCGGATAAGCTGTGGAGGCCATGCTAGCGATACTAGCCCCGCTCGCCCTCCGAGCCTTGCTAGGCCTTGGAGGTTCGCGAACTGCGGGGACTTGGCTAACCGTGGGGCCTGAAAGAGCTGTAGGGATTAGGCTAGCAGTGCTAGCTGGGGAAGCCTGGCTAGCTACTGGAGTGAAGCTAACGGGCGGGGCTGTGCTAGCTGGGGACGCCTGGTTAGCTATAGGAGCGATGCTAACGGGCGGAGCTGTGCTTGCTGGAGACGCCTGGTTAGCTATAGGAGCGATGCTAACGGGCAGAGCTGTGCTAACTGGGGACGCCTGGTTAGCTATAGGAACAATGCTAATGGGCGGAGCTGTGCTAGCTGGGGACTCCTGGTTAGCTATAGGAGCAATGCTAACGGGCGGAGCTGTGCTAGCTGGGGACTCCTGGTTAGCTATGGGAACGATGCTAACGGGCGGAGCTGTGCTAGCTGGGGACTCCTGGTTAGCTATAGGAGCGATGCTAACGGGCGGAGCTGTGCTAGCTGGGGACTCCTGGTTAGCTATAGGAACGATGCTAATGGGCGGAGCTGTGCTAGCTCCTGGTTAGCTATAGGAGCGATGCTAACGGGTGGAGCTGTGCTAGCTGGGGACTCCTGGTTAGCTATAGGAGCGATGCTAACGGGCGGAGCTGTGCTATCTGGGGACTCCTGGTTAGCTATAGGAGCGATGCTAACGGGCAGAGCTGTGTTATCTGGAGACGCCTGGTTAGCTATAGGAGCGATGCTAACGGGCGGAGCTGTGCTAGCTGGGGACGCCTGGTTAGCTATAGGAGCGATGTTAACGGGCGAAGCTGTGCTAGCTGGGGACTCCTGGTTAACTATAGGAGCGATGCTAACGGGCGGAGCTGTGCTAGCTGGGGACGCCTCGTTAGCTATAGGAGTGATGCTAACAGGCGGAGCTGTGCTAGCTGGAGACGCCTGGTTAGCTATAGGAGCGATGCTAACGGGCGGAGCTGGCCTAGCTGGAGACGCCTGGTTAGGTATAGGCTTGATGCTAACGGGCGGAGCTGTGCTAGCTGGAGACGCCTGGTTAGCTATAGGAGCGATGCTAACGGGCGGAGCTGTGCTAGCTGGAGACGTCTGGTTAGCTATAGGAGCGATGCTAACGGACGGGGCTGTGCCAGCTATGGACAGCTGATCAGCGATGGACATCTGAGCAGCCTCAACGGCGGTGAGGGGCTCTAGGCTGACCGTATTAGCCCTTGACCTACACCCCTCCATGAGGGCAGTGACCTGGTCGGCTATGTCCCGCATCGCTGGCTCATCTATCGGCCTCTCCGTGGCGACCCGGTCGATCATCCGGAACAGAACACCCATATGGCCGGTGAATAATTATGTATTTCACCGTCCATCAGGCTCCGGATGATCCTCATGGTATCGGCCACACCTTCTGCTGCGTTCTTTGGTGGTTGCGTCATTCTGTTAAGATTAGGGGTGCAGTGAGGGTGAGAACGCAATTGCAGAGGGAAGAGAGGAGGCGGAGACGGCAGGATACGTGGAAATCAAAATAAGTTTACTAGGACAAAATCATACAAAACAACACTGAAGGGACGGGAAAACAAAGAAGAACGAAAACGGGATATATAACTACTTACAGCACAGACGAACAAGAAACAAGGCAAGGGGAGGCACGAAGTAAGTGAGGGTACAATGGGGTACAGGAGACAATGACGCCACGAGGAAGTGATGACAAACAGACACCTAAATACCAACACTAATTAACAACGATCAACACCTGGCAGGGCCAGGCCAAAACACAGAATCACAAACACAACCTAGACACAAAAAGCAATGACACCATAAACACAACTAGACACAAAGGCAATGACACACACAACAACCAGACAAGGGGACGACATCAAACACAGACAGGAATGGCCCAGGATAACAAATAATTAGAAATGAATTCAATTACTTGAAACCAACATAAGATGGTCGCCTGCACCATCCGGCTTTGGTCACTGGAGGGAGGTAGGGAACCAATGTCAGGGGGAAGGAAATGTCCACTGTAATTTTCATACCCGGCCCAGCAAGGGCCGGACCTGGGAACGTAACAGAGGCAGGTTATTCCATAGAGTTAATGCTCTAAAAATAAAAGATCTCTTTAAAGCGTTGGTTTTTGGACCTGACAATTCAAGCTGCCCACTACTGGAACCTCTAGTGTAATGATCATGCACAGTATTACTATAAACAATAATGACTAGACGTTCCTGGAAGCAGCAGCAGGAGCTGCTGATGTGGCAGCGTTTTACCCTCCTCCTCTGAGACGTGGAGCATGACAGATGAGACAAGCCCCGCCTCTTTACATAGACGATGGACTGACCTGGGGAGTTCAGATGGAGGTAGAGTGCATAGCCCGATTGCCAGCCCCACCTACCTACCCATCCCACGACCCCCACCTACCAACCCACACCACCCCACCCACCTACCTACCTATCCAGCCACCCAACCACCCACCGCTAAATGACAAGCAAGCAGCCATGACAGGTGCAACCGCATGAGTGATGAAATAGACCATGGCAACACGGTGAAAGCAGCGTGTGTTTGTGTGTGTACATTTATATGTGTGTGTTTATACTGTCTGGTATATGTATGCATGTGCGTTTGATTTATGTCTTTGCGTCTGTGTATGTTTGTGTGTGTGTGTGTGTGTGTGTGTGTGTGTGTGTGTGTGTGTGTGTGCGTGTGTGTGTGTGTGTGTGTGTGTGTGTGTGTGTGTGTGTGTGTGTGTGTGTGTGTGTGTGTGAATCCGTGTGTACATCGGTGAGCATTATGTTTGATTCATGTGTTTGCGTCAGCATATGTGTCAGTGCCCGCGTGCGTGTTCGAAGAGTGCTGCCTGTGTTTGCACAGGTGTGTGTTTGAGTCTGTGTGTGTGTCTTTCATCTCCGTCTGAGTTTTTGTTTGCCCCCGCACCTGCCTCCGTTATACTGTATACGGGTGCACACGTGTGTGTGTTTGCGTGCGCGTGTGTATATGTTTCCTGCAGATAGCTGCTCATCTCTGGTTTATCCATCCCCACGGAGAGCCAGGGTATACATGCTGAAAGAACACATCAATCACCGGACGGCGGGTAAAAATAGATATGCTTGTGCTTGAACGTCTATGTTAACTGCGGGATGCGATTGGAGGGAGTGTGAGACAGTGAGTGGTGGTGAGTGCGTGTGGGTGTGTGATGGAAGGGGGGGAGGCGGAAAGGAAGGAAGACAGGAGAGAAGGAAGGAAGGAGAGAAGGAATATAGAAAGGAAGAAAGAATTAGGACAGACAGAAAGAAAGAGGGGGGGGAAAAGCAAAGGAGATGGAGAAATAATCCCTATTTTTTCCCTCTCTATCTCTCTTCCCTTTGTTTTCTCTTCGGTGGTCCTCCTGGGCTCGTCATGGGCTGAAATGTATAGAGCTACCACAGTGCCCTCCCCCCTCCCCTCCCTCCTAATCCCACACACAGAGAGAGAGACACACACACAGAAACCCCTGCCTTCCATATCAATTAGCAGCACTTAGCCGCTCACACCACTGTGCAGCAGATGACTACATTTCCCACGTCGCCGCGGGGCGGATCGCCTGCCCATTATTAATGACACAGCTGGGGGGTGGGGGTTGGAGTTGGGGGGGTGGCGGGGTTAGGCAGGGGGTCGTGGCTGAGCCCCGCAGAGCGCCCCATTTACATGCATGCATGTATGCATGTGGACACGTCCGAAGGAACGTGAGAACACGGACATACACACACACACACACACACACACACACACACACACACACACACACACACACACACACACACACACACACACACACACACACACACACACACACACACACACACACACACACACACACACACACACACACGTGCACATGGAGGGACGACGAGACAGACGAGAGGAGCGAAGGGTAGCTGATCGATTCTGGCCGTGCCGTTAATTGTTTCAAGGATGGAAGGCATGACTCCCGTTTGTGTAGCGTGTATTTATGTATCGTTGTGCGTGTGTGGTGTGTGTGTGTGTGTGTGTGTGTGTGTGTGTGTGTGTGTGTGTGTGTGTGTGTGTGTGTGTGTGTGTGTGTGTGTGTGTGTGTGTGTGTGTGTGTGTGTGTGTGTGTGCATGCACATTTGTGAGAGTATCTGCGTTGTGTGTGTGTGCCTGTGCACGCCTGCATCTTTCCCAGGTCCTTATTGATCGTGTGCCAGGGCGGCAGGGTTAACACTTTCACTACCACACTACCAAAGGGTTAACCCTTTCACTGCGGCAATACAGGTTAACCCTTTCACTACCACACTACCAAAGGGTTAACCCTTTCATTTACATTTACATATAGTCATTTAGCTGACGCTTTTATCCGAAGCGACTTACAAGTTCTGTATGACAAGTCATCAGGAAGGGCACAACTCTATCAGCTGAGTAACAATGTTCATCAAAGTGTTGAGTGCTAACAGTGTAGGTTAGTATTAGGACAAGTGCATGACAGTAAGGTTAGTTAGGGTTAACGTCACTGTGACCAATCGCAGCCACTCTTATTGTCTGGGACCAAATACGGCCACGCCCCATTCCCAGTAAAAAGTGGGAATCTCTAGAATGGATTTCGGGCGACGCTGTATACGGAAGTGACGATAGACAACACTTTCTGTTGTCAGTAGATGGCAGCATTGGTTTAAAATTAAAAGGTGAAAATGTTGAAAACTACATGAATACATTTCCCAAGATCCTTAGCACAGGTCACAGGTCACTGGGATGTGTCTATTCTTCGCTGTGATCTGAACAGCGGTAAACTATTACTGCAACCTCGGTATAGCGACCGCGAATGGTAAACTAATTATCTTAACAAAAGTGCGCTGGTAGCGTTACATATGTTGTCTAAAGGGGGACATATGGTACAATTTAAGATTTTAATGATAATCGACATATAAAGGACAACATAAAGCATCGTTAATTTGTAAGAAACCTCAATGAAAACGGTAATATTAGCTATTGTTATGAAAATGTGCTAGAATCCTATACAAATGTGGACGCATTTGGTCTACGTTCCGTTAGATCTAAAAAAATTATATATAATTAATTTCAGATAATGGTTGAAGAAGTGCGTCTTTAGTCAACAGCGAACGATTCGTTGGGTTTCGACTGTCCTAACTGGGGTGGGCAGTTCATTCCACCAGGACTGAGAAAAGGTGGCTTCTCCTTGATGACCCTCCCGGAGCTCGGATAGGAGTAGGTCTGAGACGGCCAGACGATGCAGAGCGTAGGGGTCTTGAGGGTGTGTAGTTAGAGACCATTGACTGCTGCAATACAGAAGGTTATCCCTTTCACTACCACACGACATAAGGTTAAACCTTTCACAACCACACTACATAATGTTCTATTTCATTATGGCTTTCGCTCAGCATCAGTTGCATAATATCTCGCTTCAGTGGATATGCACTGAATAAATTTCAAAATGTACCTTTACATACCAACATCCGTCTGACCACACCCCCATCTGCTGCCTACATAAGCAGGGGTGGGGCCACACACTCATCTCCTTCTCAAATTTCATCCACAAGGAAGTGCCTGTTATATACCCACTTGACGTGGAGAAAATATTTAGTCTGAGGAAAGGAAAACAGAAGAACAAGGAGATACGTTGACATTATATCTTTATTTTCTCTCTCACTATTTTCGAGAAAATACGGCGATATTGTCTTCGTCACTGGAGTGTCTGGAAGATGATGATCATTCTAAACCTCCACCGTTTTTTTCGTATTAGGGGCTCACGTCGCTGATATACTCCCCAAACTGCAGTCCTCCTTTGCTGCGGCTGGATGGGTTTGGCCCTCCGGCCATGCAGCTGGACTGTGGAAGTCTGTTGTGAGGGCCTGGTTGGTTTTCGAGCCTGGGTGAGTAATGTTTTGCTTGCGAGCGCCAGTTGTCTGTTAGTGCTATGGGGGCTAGCTGACCATTTTTACGAAAGCCGGCCCCAGATTAGGGTCCTCTGTTCGGCCTCTTAGGCGACAGCGGAGGATCTTGGTCTGAAGCCCATGATGGTCAACTAGTGGGCCGCGTCCAGGACCTAGTGAACGCAGGATTCTCTGGACAAGCGGATGCTTCTCTGTCCTGTGCAGGCCCCATCTTTCACATAAAAGTGAAAGTACACCCTAACGAGGAAATGTGGGCATGGATGTTCATTATCGGAAAATCCATGTTCAAGTCGGCTGCAGCCCAGATGGCTCCGCCGTATGTCTGGTAAAATCACTGTTGTAAACTGTGTTGACATTTCTTTTTCTTTTCTCTCTTAAAGGATGAGGAGGGTTTCAGACGGCGACCTGTCTGAAGTGTGGCTTGTTATGTCGTTGTGTACAGTTCAGGTGATAGCTGCTTAGCTTGCATGCTAGTTGTGGCCTACCTGTTAGCCAGTCAGCTGTTAGCTGCGGCGCTAGCCCGTTGTGTCACTAGGCTAGGAAACGTTAGCTTGTTGCTATCAGTCGAGAGCGGCTGTTAGCTTGATGCTACACTGTTGAACGTTGCTATGACTATAACATGCCTTAAACACTCTGACTACGACGTCATCTTTGACAGAGGATGTTAGTCGAACCTACACCGGGAGCCCTGCCAGCGAGGACTGCGTCAACATGGAGAAACGTAGCGGCTGGGTGGCGCAGCGACGTTACCCTCGTCGCCAACACAGGAGATGCTGTGTTCAACTTCGGTGTCCCGTTAACCAGATTGCAGTTCTCTTGGCCTGCGCTCAGGGTAGGAGTCCCGACCGGACTTTAAACACTTCTTCTTTCCTTCCCTTCTAAATGTTTTGTAATAACGATGTTTTCCAAAACGTGTGTTGCTGCAATACATTGAGGATACGATGCGTGTTGTGTGTGAATTGTCTTGTCACTGGTATAGCTTCTCTCTCCATAGAAATCGGGTTGTTGTTTACATGTGTAAAAATGATTTGGTTAGTTGTGATGAGAACATGTGTGTTCATGTAACGTGAACTCACAACTAAGGGGGTTAATTAACCTATGAAGCTATGCTTAGTGACATGTGATTGAGGAATGAATTCTTTTCTCAGCCTGTAATGACAATGAACAGTGTGTTCACATATTAACAGGGTTACCTGTTCAACTTGGTCGTATCAAGGGTAAGGAAGGAGGGGTGATCCCCCCCGGTTTCCCTTGGGCTTCCCCATCTCCTCTCAGACATGTTGTTTACAATATATTGTGTCACTGTGTTTGTGGGGATACGATGTAACCCTCAGCTTAATTGCTGGGGTTGTGCTTTCCGCTTGAGAAACAATTTTTTCCTAAAGAAAAGATTTTTGGTCACTTATCATGTGTGCTTAGCAAGGCCTGTGGCCAATACGTAATCGAGGATTCTGTATTCTCTTATGAAAAACGGCGTTCCTCTTTAGCAAGAGTGTACTTTGCCATTTTTTGTTGTGATGAAGGGTTGTGTGTGTCTTGTGATCTACAACTGGGTTAGGTTTGGCCCACAGAAGCACATATGTAAGTCTGGTACCGGGGCTCTTAAAGGGGGCCCTTTCTGTTCTGTGTTTTTTCCTTAGTAAAAATCAGATATCAGGTTAGCACATGAGCTATGTGAGGCTGTTCGATGCTTCAAGTAGCAGGCTATGACTGTGTCATGCTCTACTTGTCATTACATCGTATCATGGGTGTGGGGTCGTAAAGGGGTGAACTGGTAATCCTTTCCTCCCCTTTTCTGATTGGTCAGGGGTTAAAACCTCCTGTCCTTCAAGGTTCCTGTCACGTTGCTGTTCGGCACGTTACAGGGTAAGAGGGGGGGGGGGGGGGGGGGGTTTCCTGGTCCCACGCCCTGGAAGATTGGGCGTGTGCACCGCGGAAATTCCCCCGCCATAGAGTACGTCACTGAGCCCGTCTCTGTTGGTAAGTCTTCCATGGGTTGTTCAGGTCCATGTTATGGATCTGTTTCAGGGAGTTGTCAGAGCTCCTCCTCACGAAGCTCCTCCTCGGGGAGAAGTGCCTTCTGTGAGGTCGGACTCTCCTTCCCTGGGAGGGAGCCTCCTCAGAGTTTCAGAGCCTCCTCCTCAGATTGTCAAGGTGAGTAGAACTTCAAAAAGGAGTTCTGCTCTATTGTGTGTGTATTCGATTCAATTCGATTGTTGAGTGTGTATTGGTTCAGTGCCTCCTCCTCGGAGAGCCCTAAACCAAGTGTTACATAGCTCAATGTTGTAATATATTATTTTCAATCTATACAGCTCGCGTGGGAAGTCTCTCTGGGGATTTCCGTCTCCTCCCTGTGGCGAGGGTGGTGGGATGTAAAATTGTAAAAAAAATTACCCTCAGCTGCGTCACGTGGGATTCATGTCAGTCTGTGTTTCTTTCTTTTTTGAATAAAAAGAGGAAGGAACATGAAGCACGACGGCTCCTTGTCGTTCTCCCAGGCGACTTGGAGGAACAATGTTTGGTGTCTTGCTAGACTATCCATTGATGTGTTTGGGTCTCGACGCGTATGTTGGCTGGCTCTGGGTGTTTCTGATGGGAATCACGCATGAGGCTGGTGCGCCTTGGTTGCTTGTTATTAAAACAGCGTTTTTATAGGGCAACTGGGATGGAGTTTTGTCTCTTCCGAGCGCCAGTTTACTAGGTTGTCTCGATTAATTCTCATTCATATCTGGGGGATGTTAACGGAATAGATCAGAACATAGGTAGAGGGGTCTCATGCCCTTGGGGTGGGCCACTGAGCGCGGTCCAAATGGGACTGTCTGGGTGGCGCCCTCTTTTCATGTTTTAGATCGACACGCATACCTACCCCCTCTTCTGGAGTGGGCATGTCGGCGTGGTTAGGGCACGGGACTGGTCTGGTCGCGCTGGTCCAGGTCAGTTAACCCGTTGTCCGCCAGGGATGCAGATCTGCTGTTCTGGTACCCTGAGGGACTTGTGCTTTTTTCGGGGGGGAAAATGCCGGGTCGGCCCGGGTGTCACAGGGTTAGGTGTTATGGAGACCCTTTGTTGGGTACATGTTGTACTCTGCACTATCGTAATGGCTTACGGCCATACCAACCTGTACACGCCCGATCTCGTCCGATCTCGGAAGCTAAGCTGGTTCGGTCCTGGTTAGTACTTGGTTGGGAGACCGCCTGGGAATACCAAGTGCGGTGAGCTTAGGGCTGGTTCTCCATTCTTTTCGCTCCTCTCTCACGCGTGGCGAAGAGGGGGCTGTTGGGGTGGTCTTTTGGACCTCCTCTGTTAACCCTGTGTGCTTCCCGAGCCGCCGGGCCCGGTCCGAAGTAATGTTTCGTCGACCCGTAGGCTTGGAATAACCTTTTTTTGAAAACTGAAACACTTGTACTGCGGTATAGCCAGTGTATACCCGCAGGTGTGTTTTGGTGTTTTTTCTTGAGGGGTTATAGGAACAACCACCGCATGTGGTACCAAGAGGGTGGTTGATTCCCTGGTGTGTTGGAGCAGAGTCAACTCCCGGGTTACCCGGTTGAGTGTGCCCCTGCACGTTCATGACGTCTGCCAATCATGTCAGCCTTCTCTGCCTCGACCCCTCTGGGTGTTTTTTTTTTAATGGAGGCTTTGTCATGGTGATCAACAACGCCAGCATACGCCCCTTCCGCCGGGGGGGCTGTTTTCAGCTGACTCCTTTGGCGCCTGTCTCGTCCGCAGTGCTCCAGGCTCAGGTTACAGCCTGCTGCCTGGTTTCGCCGGTGCGCTGCCTGCTTCCATTGGTTAACCTTTTTTGAGTGCTTACGGCCATGCTGACTGCCTGTTCTGCAGGGTCAGTGTGCCAGGCGGTGTGCTATTGGGGGAAAAGGGCCCGCTCTTGGAGGGGCCTTATCCGAATACGCTGACGATGTGGGGGGCGGTGTCACTAAGTGACCACCTGGTGGGGTCTTGATGCCTGGCATCATTGACCTCTCCGGGCCCCCTTTTTCCAGGGGATCCAGTCCTTCAGTGGGTCTGGGTCTTCCTTCGCGCTCCGCTGCTACAGCCTTGCCACAGGGTTGGGTTTGCTCTTGACCCCGTGATTTTGGGGGCAGTAACGAGGTTTGTTCCTTCCGTTCGTTCCCTGGTGGCATGCGGGTTGTGCGTGTGTGTAGTCGTGGGGTCAAGCCACGGTCTGCTCACCCTGTGCGTTGAGTTGCTTGAGTTCCTCTTCGCACGGTCGGATCCGTCTCCCTCCCCTAAGCCTCCAATAGGGGGGGTATCCTCCATTAGGGAGGGTCGGGGGGCTCGGTCCTCCCCGGTCTGATGGTTGTGGGGGGCCTCAGCGGGGTACATTTGTCGAGCTATGGCTCCCGCTCAGCTCCTGTTATGCAACTGATGCTGAGCGAAAGCCATAATGAAATAGAACGTAAGGTTATGTATATAACCAAGTTCTATGAATTATGGCGACGCTCAGCATCAGGACGCCGCTGCGGCCCTTGATCTTTCATTGTGGTGAAATTTGTTGGGAAGGAGATGAGTGTGTGGCCCCACCCCTGCTTATGTAGGCAGCAGATGGGGGTGTGGTCAGACGGATGTTGGTATGTAAAGGTACATTTTGAAATGTATTCAGTGCATATCCACTGAAGCGAGATATTATGCAACTGATGTTGAAAGGGTGCAACTAGTAGTAGTGAAAGGGTTAACCTTCTATAGTGAAAGGGTTTTAATGCTTCAGCATGTTCAAGTCTTCAAGTTCAGACGGTGGCTAAAGTCACTGTGTGAAAAAGTGCAGCCGGCAGAGGGATTCCAATGTTTTAATCCTTGGAAGAAGAGGAGGGGGTTAAACATTGGGCCCTGTAACCTTCATCCGAGTTAGTTATGGTGTGGAAAAAGAAACGGTGGTCTGAAAGGAAGCCATAGCTTGTTTGAAGTCGATGACTATTGGGATGAGGCTACGGTATTAGGTTCTGATAATCAGTGATGGGAATAACGGCGCTATAAGTAACGGTGTTACTAACAGCATTAGTTTTTTCAGTAACGAGTAATCTAACGGATTACTCTTCCAATCTTAATAACGCTGTTACCGTTACTGCAAAAAAATGCGGCGCGTTACTATGAAATTATGAATGAACCTGTTTCTTTCATCAGACAGATCTCTGTGCTGAGAGGCAATATGTTCTTCCTTGTTTAGTGGGCAGTGCGCGAGCCAAGCGGATACATGCTGACGATTGGCTGAGGTTGAGTAAAATGTCATGGTAAGCCAATCAGAGGTAGAGGTGGGCGGGTGTCTAAAGCATCCAGAGTCTGACACACAGTGCGACCACACAAGCGATCAGTCAGCGCGAGACCGCGGGTCCGTGTAGTGTACGTTTTGAGCCCAAATAATCCAAAACAAATCCAACAACCAACATGAGCGACTCGGTCAGCGTGAGACCGCAGGTCCCATTTTTTGTTTACTCTTGTTGTGTTGCAGCGCAGGGCACTGGAGTAGTGGCTCTACTGCTCACAGCCTTATCAACACATAGTGCTGCACTTCCTGGTTTAATTGCAGTCTTCAGGTGCTCAGAGATATATCTGTATGTCATGCATGATGTCTTAAATGTCATGATTAGTTTAGATTTTTATATCTGTATGTTGTGTATGTCATAAATGTCATGAATTGAAAATGGGGGACCCTGACGTAAACAAGATGAAAGTCTTTCTCTGATCTGCATCCCCTTAATTGTGTGTATTGAGCCATACTGTATTGTACCCATTCTGCAATCTGTTAATTAAAATGTTCAATCAATCAGTATATATTTGTTATTTATTCTTGGTATAGTGCTTAACAAGCATAATTTAATGTTGCCCAGTTGTGGCCTGTTGAGGGGCAATACATATCAAAAGTTCCAAAACATCTATTGTATTTGTATGATCCACTATATAAACATAGTAATTATAATATCTACATACATGGCATTTGATTGGAGGCTAGTCTCACTTTGTCCCACAGCAACATTAAAATAGTTTAGATTTGTGTATGTTGTTTATGTAAAAAAAAATCTTGAAAGTAACGCAATAGTTACTTTCTGAAGTAACTAGTTACTTTTATAATTTGTAACTGAGTGAGTAATTTAGTTACATTTTGGAAGAAGTAACTAGTAACTGTAACTAGTTACTTTTTAAAAGTAACTTGCCCAACACTGCTGATAATACATGTCCTGTTTTAATTCTGTCCTTATTTAACCTCTTCCACCCGTGCGGTCCATCGGCGGACCGCAAATTAGATCATGTCATACTTGACTGTTTGACAAAAGTATAGTTTTTTTCGTCAAACATATTCAAGTATAAACATCATAACCATGTCACAACAGCATTTATAATGTATATTATCATCAATACGTTAGTTTAACAATAGGTGTTATTAGATAGATTTTCATTTCGTTTTGGTCAGGTTTATTTCGCGAGAGGCGACCATTTTGGAAATTTTTAACCATGGGAATTGTAGTTTCTTTGTGGCCATTTTGTGAAGTACATCGCTAGCTGTCGATCAGCGTTGGAATTTTTTAGAACTACACTTCATGAAAGCCTCTATGGGGATTCAAGCGTCATACTTCTGTATGCATTTTTTTTATATCTCTTATTATTCGGGATAATAAACCACAACACTTAACGTTATTACATTATTTTGAAGCACAGTTAGTTTCTCTTCCCTATTGTTAGCATGTAGCAACAATTAGATCTGAAATTAGTTTCAAAACGGTTGCACCCTGATCAAAATAAAAAAGCGACTGTATTTACAGTCGATTTCATTATCTGTTCTTATGCACGCCTGGTGATACTAAATCCAAATTGAACTCGGGCATTTGAAAGATAATATATATATATATAAATGTGCGAATTGGCTATAATAAGGTAATTTATAAGCCTGCTATTCTATATTATATAATAATATTTCAAATTGCATTGGTCCGGATGAGAGAATTCAGTACTGTATCTACAGAACTTTCTGTTTAATCATCTTCCCTTTATTAATTTCCTTAGATCTCTTGTACACATGATCTCAAGAAGGTACTGAACGAGATCAGTGGCAGTTTCTAATGTTTGGTGATTATTAGCATGGTGTTAATTCACTGTCAAAGATGCAAAGAAAAATCATGATTCATATTCTCCTTTGTTTCATCACAATTTAAGCAAGCCTAGTAATAGACACAATATTTCAGACACTGGGAATACATTCACTGAGGTCCATAGATGTCCCTAGATACCAAGAATATGCAATGGCAATAGCAATATTCCATTTACTTACGTATGTATTTTAGTAAGATTTTCAGAAAATAGGCTCCGGCTGGAAGAGGTTAATGGTTAAGTGTCTTGCTCAACGACACTCAATCG